>NC_134354.1:410505187-410587687 GCF_048569485.1 Anomaloglossus baeobatrachus | reverse complement strand
GGATAAGCTGGATCGGTCCACCTGATTCTGACTCAGGGATCATTCTGACTTGTCTTTTTAGGATCACCCAGTCTCCTGGCTGGAGACCACGTGCTCCTGACACTGATATAGGATCTGGAATTGGAGGATACACATGTTTAACACACTATACAGGCAGTTGTATACGGCTCGTACATCACTGGTCAGGACATCACACTGTATCTGCAGTATCTGTGAGAAATATAATCACGTTCTAGGTACTAAACCAAAAATACCTTATATAAAGATCGAATTATTAAAGGAAAACGAACATTTGTTACATGATTTGCAGCGTCCACCATTATCTTGTGGATCGTTACATGTTTATGTTATAATCATTAAAATTCCAAACAACATACACCCATGTGAGTATAGACACAATTAAATATTCCAATAAAGGAGGGGCAGGGATTGGGGCAATAGCCCTAAACTCTCCCTACCTCGCAGCGGAGGTCGGCACCCTATAAGGCGAATTGGCGCCCCCGCTCACCGACGGCTCACCCTCCCTATCCCTACACTGCTAATACGTGCTGCTAATGTCAGTGAGGGAATATAGAAACCGTGAGATACAGGGATAAAGAGGCATCTATATGCAATTATATATATCCAATTCCTTCCCAAAGATTAAATATTCACACTCTGTATTTACATAGCTGTTTGTAGCTTAAATCAATATGATACAGCAAATTCAAGGACCAAACCCTAAAATAAATGAAATATCTCACATGTATAACATGTACCCACTGTATAAATATAATAATAATAATAAGGCCAGGTAAAGTCATGAGGAGATCTCGTCCAATCACAGGCCCTCCACTGTACAATTCACACTCAGGCTAATAAAATAAACGCATATTTATCAGACACTTAGCATGAAAGAAGCCCAACGCATTTCTCCCCTCTTCACAATGGCAGATGGGTTCATCAGGGGCATCCCCAGGTACTGATCTCTATAATGACCTGTGCTATAGGATATGTACTTTTACCGCTTTTTTAGGAACTCCATCTTTACATACCACCAGCATCATGAGTTTTTCAGCAGTAACGTTTTCCACACTGGATATGTTTCAGAGCAGGCCTGAAAAGAAATTCACACAACACGCACAAAACTCATATAAACCTACTCATGGTAGATGTATATGACTAATCTGCAATCACCGGAGCAGTAGAGCGGATGAGGGGGGTGTTTCTACGAGGTCTTTACAGTTTTTCTACCTTAATAGGCACACGTCTTACAAGACTGGATGTGTCTGGCCACCTGAGTACTGAGCAGTGGTGCCGCCCAGATCTTGTCCATCACAACACCTTTGTCACATGGGTTACCTGGGCCATTATTGAGTAGAGCGCTCATGGCAGAGAAAGCTTACCGCCCTTTATCCACAGACCTTCCTCAGTCACTGGCTCCCTGCGTCTCACACTCCGTTCCTTGCTGAATCGCTTGTTCCTGTAAGGATTTAAGAACACAAGGAGTGACCAATGTCACGGACGACGTGACAGGAGCCACCGAGGTACTGGTCTGCTTTGTATAAGGACTCTCAACTCTAGGCCCATTCACTGCTTCTTTGTTGCCTGCTCCATCAGTCACCGGCTCTTTTGATAACAGGAGAGCGCCTCCACCTGGGCTCATATACACTCTCTACGGTCTTTATAGATTTATGACGTCACACTCCACATTTTCCTATCTTACCCCTTTCCGCTCTACGAACCACAGTGATCGCAAATCTTCATCTCATTCTCCTATTCCGATGGGAGAGGAGTGGTTTGATTTTTAATACCTCATGTTGCGTAACCTCAGCATATCCAGTGCAGAATCAACCAGCATCTTGGTATCTGGATCCATCTACGGAAAAACTCAAAATCTGCATTAGCAATGGCCTCATCTGAGACATGTTCAAAACCTGACGATTCTTGTTACATCAGAGCAATCATGAGATATATGTATGTCTGCTGTATCCTCCTCACAGATAAAAATATAAAGACAACTTAATAGAAAAACCCAATCGATGAACAAATTAAAACCTTAAATAATAGGTGTGATTTTCCACATCATCTTTCCCCCCCTTTTTGAATCTATTATCCAAAACATAATTAGATTCAAAAATTGTGTGGCCCCAGAGCTCTACATTTAGGCATGAAAGTCACATTGTGTAGATTGTACCTAATCGGGAACAGCAGAAATATTGTTTTTATCTGTAACTTAATAATGGAAAACCCTTTCAATGGTTTTTATAACCTTTGCTTAAACCACAGAAATCTGCACTGCAATCATTCTTTCTATAAAAAGAAAGCAGATTATTCAATACATTAAATATAAAACACAGAATTCCATAAATAATCCACATTCCTTAAAACAAATTATTGTAATTATTAATAAATATATTAATAAATTTATTATATTATTATTATTATTATTATTATTATTAACTATAATAACGTAGCACACCTTTGGATATTGGATGTAGGGGCGTTCATTTTTGAGTCATTGAGGACATTATCAGCATCTCTGTGATACTGTCCTATAATAAATAAACTGGCCATGTGGGAAAACAAAATGTTGATTTGCCATAGAAAAATTATCTAACAGACCTCTATGCTTGAAAAGCTATCAATGAATCTAAAACATGTCCACAGTTAACTTTTATTTCTTTGGGATAAAATTAGTAAAATAAAACTATTGTCAATGACCTTTTTCCAATATAAATTGCAATGAATTAAATGCAAGAAGCACTTTTTTTTTTTTTTTTTTTTTTTCTTGGGCTGCTCTCACAATAGATGGAAGGTGAGATAATAAGCCTGCCCTACAGGTTTTTTTTTTTTTTTTTTATCTCTAAAAGTTGTTCCTTCCCCCAAAAACACACTGTTCATTTTCCCCCCCCCGGACACGAGTGATATCTCTCTCCTTCTGTTGGATTTTTTTTATTATTTATTTTCCTTTCTGCAAGACATGGATATCCCATGGATGTATCTATTTATTTATTTATTTATTTATTTATTTTTTTTTTTTTTTTAAAACATTCAACTCTCAGGATTATTCGCCATATTCGTAATTGGAATATGTATTATTTATCATGACATCTGCCGCAAAGGTACGTTTATTTTAAGGTTTTTCTCTTATTCTTTTATTGCTTATTAATTAATAAGATATTCCTCCTTGTGACTGTCCTGACTCAATCCAACCTGCACCCTGGATCTATATTAAGTGTCTTCCACAACTCCCCAATCATACAATATTCCATCTTTTTAGTGCTATAAACATTTACTAACACTTCATGTTATTCAGTGAGAGCAGTTTTGTCAGCTGCACTGGAGGGCTCCATACAGATTTACTAACAAAATGGCCACTGCCAGAATAGCACATGGCTTCTTTGTATAAGGGTGGTTGAACCACATGAGAGGGGGAAGGGAGAAACTGATTTTACTTCTGCTAAACTTACAAGTTTAACCAATTATCCTTCCTGCCTATATTCCGTACTCTATACATATACACACAGATTTACATATCCACAGTCCTGGTCCAACTACAGTTAAAAACACTAATTTTTCTGTCTAAGTATGTACTACTCCATTCAGCCATGTGCTTCATCCACCATTTTAAAATCTGTAGGAACATGTGGCAGAGAAAAAGGGAAAACTGACCTCACATCTGCTCAAAACTCTGTCTCCCCATTTTCTATAGTCTGTACTTATATATATATATATATATATATATATATATATATATATATATATATATATATATATATATATACACACACACACATATGTCCTATATCTAAGTCTAATTATAGAAAAAAAACACTTATTTTTCTGGCTAAGTATATAGTACTCCATCCAATCCATTGCTCAAACATTTACAGAGCACATGGTCTTCTTCACACAAACCCCTGACTCACTTTGTTTTCTTTGTCTCAATCATGCTGTAGCCATGTGCTTCGTCCACCATTTTAAAATCTTACCTAAAATGTCTGCCTCCATGACTAGCACATGGTTCATCACAGGATTGCGGCCTAGAGTCCCCACATCTCAACACAGTCCACTCATCCGGATCTCTCCGGCACAACTAGACACCGTTTCACCAATTTTTCCATCTTTCTCTCAAGATAAACAACACCAACAAAACCAACAAACAAACACAGGAGTAGATGACTCACAACTGACACACAACTTGAACACTAAGTAAAGTTTTTGTTAAGTCTGCAGCAGGCGCCTCGTCACGGTGTCCCTGCCCAGTTTCTACATGGTCCGTAATTCATAAAGACACCAATGGTGTCACCCCTGGCTACAAGGTGTCTATACCGGCCGATTCGCCTCTCTTGGAGGACTTACAACTAGCCTCTATAACACAGACTTCCATTAACCTGCCTCTCTTGGAGGATTTGTTAACTAGCCTCTACAACACAGACTTCCATTAACCTGCCTCTCTTGGAGGATTTGTTAACTAGCCTCTACAACACAGACTTCCATTAACCTGCCTCTCTTGGAGGATTTGTTAACTAGCCTCTACAACACAGACTTCCATTAACCTGCCTCTCTTGGAGGATTTGTTAGCTAGCCTCTATAACACAGACTTCCATTAACCTGCCTCTCTTGGAGGATTTGTTAGCTAGCCTCTATAACACAGACTTCCATTAACCTGCCTCTCTTGGAGGACATGTTACCTAGCCTCTATAACACAGACTTCCATTAACCTGCCTCTCTTGGAGGATTTGTTAACTAGCCTCTATAACACAGACTTCCATTAACCTGCCTCTCTTGGAGGACATGTTAACTAGCCTAATAAAAAAAAAAACCCCCCTAGTATCACCCCTGACTACAAGGTGTCTATATCAGCCAATTCACTCCAGGAAAACACTTTAAAAAAAGGTTAGATTTATGTATAACGTAAGACTCTGCACTCAGTCTAGCTAAAGCTGGGCCCTCACATCTGGCTCTGCACTTAAGTCTAGCTGATCTTGGTACTTACATCTGGCTCTGCACTCAGTGAGCTGGGCCCTTACATCTTGCTCTGCACTCAATCTGAGCTTGGCACTACAAAAACCACAAAACCGTATCACAGGCAACCACAAACCATATACTTTACACGTTTTACAGACACCACTCACAAACCCACATGCTCTCTTCACAAATACACAACAGGCAGCAGGCAACTGAATATGTGACGGTTCTTCCGAGAGTAATATGGCCAATAGCCGTGAGACCCGTCTGCCCGTCAACAGATACCCCAACAAACCGGACACAGTCAGGCAATCAGTGCCACACACCCCACCGAGACCACGGGAAGACTACAGATTATGAAAAATCAGCAGACCTACCGTACTCTCGTTCGGAAGTGATCAGTTTCCTGGGGTGTCCAGCACGTCATGCCATTCCAGTTGCCGGTTCATCAGGATTTCAGGTGTCTCCGTCTATTGGCCCCACGTTGGGCGCCAATAATGTTAAGGTGAACTCATAACCAGAGATCACAAGTTGCCTACTGCCTGGCCGAATTGATATGGGCCAAGTGCATGCATAAAAGAATCCACACCAGACACAGTCGGATGTGTAATCTCTTCTTGGTCACAGTAGAAAAATGGCACCAAACAACAGACAGAGAAAAGCATGCGTCCTCTTGATATAGGCTAGGGGCGTACACAAGTTCAGATATGCACATTTAGTGGGACAGTTCATTGGCTAGCCAATGGGGAGATCCGTGTTGCTGTTGATGGGCAGGTCTGACTCCAGTGGATGAAACCATGACGATGGCAGGGACGTCATCTGGTGCATCCATGCTGATGGTTTGGTCTGTGATTTCCAGCTTGACCAGTCTTCCCTTATATGGAGGTCTTCTTTCATCTGGACATTCCTTGCATTCCAGGCAAGGTGTGGAGAAACAGGCAATAGCAGCCATCTTTATATCTGTGTCATTTATATGATCTGAAACCTGAATTATGTAAGGCAAATCGACATATTTCCCCCAATGCCTTGTCAAGAGGTTAATTAAGTATTTCATCTTATGGCTCTCCTCAACAACGCCACCCACGGTATGTGGTGAGGCTGGACACCACCACTGCAGGGACAGGGCACCTGGGGGAGAAGTTATGCAGCAAGTTGTTAACTTGTCCGTGGGCAGGGATGGTGGCCCCGGGCCCGTTGGGGATTGGTGCAGGGAGATGGGCGACCGTAGGGTGCTGGTGTACTCACTATTAAAGGAAACACACGAGTCTCTGGTAAACCAAGGTGATGGTGGTCGGTGCCCGCAGCCGGCTGCGTTCTGGTCCCCCACCCGGCTGGTGGTCTCTGTCTTTCTCCTACACCTTTGTGTAATGGTGGACTGCCTGTGCTTGCAACTTCAGGAGTCCGCTCCCGCCTGGATGTGGCCTAAGGAGCCCTTGCCCGAAGACACTGGCCTGTGGGATCTCTGAGCCCTGGCGGTGGCCTTCTATCCCCCTCGGTGGGCTGTTGTCTTCAATCGGGACTTTGGGTGGGACAGGACCTCTAGTCCTGGCCTCAATCGATTAATTAACCAGTTCCAGTAGCTTCTGGACTTGGTTTCAGGGTCCGAGTACCCCCCTGTGTGCTCCGGTTTCCGAGTCGGTTCCCTGGGTCGTTACCGGCGGGCCACTACCCTGTCCTGGTCCACCTCGGTTCCACCGAGCCGTCTTCCCGGCTCCTGCAGACGGAGACCACCGTCTGCCTCGAGGCCAAAGGCACCAGGGCTCCTACCCTGGCGCCGTTCAATTTGGGGTATTCGCACAGCTCCAGCCCACACTCCTCTCCAACTTGAATTCTAACCGAAAACTCTTTACTTTCCCGCCCCAGGCTGTCTAGTCTCCTTGGTGGGCATCTTCCAACCGCCTGGTTCCGCCCCCTGGTGTGTCTATCCAGCCCTGAGGGGGGTGGCTAGAGTTTAAAAGGTTGGCTGTTGTTGCCTGTGAGGGAACGGTGTAGTGCAGGGGCCTATCTGTCATACTAGCAATGTCCCATACTGGTCTCCTATTGTGCCATTCTACACACATACACACACACACAATAGCAATGTCCCATCCTGGTCCCTTATTGTGCCATTCTATACACATACACCCAGACACACACTAGCAATGTCCCATCCTGGTCCCCTATTGTGCCAGTCTACACACACCCACACAACCACACTAGCAATGTCCCATACTGGTCTCCTATTGTGCCATTCTGCGCGCGCACACGCACACGCACACACACACACACACACACACTAGCAATGTCCCATCCTGGTCCCCTATTGTGACATTTAACACACACTCACACTAGCAATATCCCATCCTGGTCCACTATTGTGCCATTAAACACACACGCACACACACACACACACACACACATATTCTTCTCACACATTCTTCTCATCTGTCCTCCATTGCCTCGGCGTTCTCTTCCCTGCTCTTGTGCCCGCAGGCACAAGCCCTTCTTGACGATTGCTGCCACAGTCAGTGCTTCATCTAAAATTCAGATGAACGTTTTGCCACTTCCGCGCAGAGCCAAGCTCTGTCAGCACTAGTCCAATGGCAGCTGCCGGCCAATCAGAGGCAAGTAGGTGACATCATACGCATAAGCTGCTTGCCTCTGAATGGCCAGCAGCTACCATTGGACTAGTGCAGAGAGAGCTTAATTCTGCCCAGCGCCTGTAAAAAGTTCACCTGAAATAGAGCAGTGACAGCTGCGGCCCCTGCACCGATCGCGATCGTCAAGGAAGGCACATGTCTTTGGGCCGCAAGAAGCAACCTGAGGGACCGAATGCAGCCCGCGGGCCATGTGTTTGAGACTTCTGCTGTAAATGGTCCTGTAAATGATTTTAAAGAGAACCAACCACCAAAATTTTGGGGGAAAGCCAGTAGGACGCTGGAGGAGGAATAAATGCCGATGACCCAACCCACAAAGGTCCGCCCCGTTGCACATGTCAAAGTGCAGGGAATTTCTGCAACTTTGATTAAAGATATTTCATCAACCAAGCATCCCATCTTTCTACAACAGGTATGTGTGGATTCAGAATGTTAGTGCCAGTATTGCACTGCCTTTACTTCGCAAAATCCTGGTGGTTGGTTCTCTATATGAATAACAGCTGCTGAGAAAAAAAATGGATTGCATACTGTGAGGTACCGCGGTCGGCTGCGCGGCCGAAGACACGGGATCCAGGCACCAAGGGTCACAGCACACGGTTTATTGCACAAACCAAAAGTCCAATACAGCATACAGTTGTGTCTCCGGCAGAGACTCAGGGAGTTGTGTTCACTCCCTCACACACTAGACACCACGCCCATGTTCCTGTCTCCTTTTAACCCTCCTTTCAGCCTGTAGGGAAACAGGATTAACCCTGGAGTGGAGTTGCTTACTATACATGGAGGGAGCACAACCGGGGCGAGACGTACCGGCCGTCATGGACCAGCCCGGTCACAGTCTCACATACCCCCCCCTCAGTTCAAGCGCGCGGGGTTGAACTCCCGCCAGCAAACACGGGCCGCGGGACAAGGCATCGGCGTTGCCCTGCAACCTACCGACCCGGTGTTCAACCGTAAAACAGAAGTTCTGCAGAGAAAGGAACCACCGGGTAACCCGGGCATTCCGTTCCTTGGCGGACCGCATCCAAACCAGCGGAGAGTGATCCGTCACCAAGCGAAACTGCCGTCCCAGCAGGTAATAGTGTAGGGACTCCAAGGCCCACTTAATCGCCAGGCACTCCTTCTCCACTACGCTATAATTCCGCTCGGGAGGGGTGAGCTTCCTACTCAAGAAGGTGACGGGGTGTTCCTCCCCCTGAACCACCTGAGACAGCACTGCCCCCAGGCCGACCTCAGAGGCGTCAGTCTGTACTATAAACTCCTTTCGGAAATCAGGGTTGACAAGAACGGGCTGTCCGCACAGGACCCCCTTCAAGGCCCGGAAGGAGTCCTCGGCCTGCGGAGTCCAGCGCACCATGACGGACTTCTTGCCTTTGAGAAGGTCCGTCAAGGGGGCCGATAGTCCCGCAAAATTCTTTACAAACCTCCTGAAGTACCCCACAATACCCAGGAAAGCCCTAACCTGCTTCGTGGTCAGGGGTCTAGGCCACTTCTGGATCGCCTCAACTTTGTTAATTTGGGGCTTAATCACTCCTTGGCCTATTACGTAGCCCAAGTAGCGGGCTTCCGTGAGTCCCAACGCACATTTCTTGGGATTGGCTGTCAATCCGGCTGTTCGGAGCGCGTTCACCACCGCTTGTACCTGTTCCAAGTGGGTCTGCCACTCGGAGCTGTAAATAATGATGTCATCAAGGTACGCTGATGCATACGCCTGGTGGGGTTCCAGCACCAAGTCCATCAACCTCTGGAACGTGGCCGGAGCGCCGTGTAACCCAAAAGGCAAGACAACATAGTGGAAGAGACCCTCCGGCGTAACAAAAGCGTTTTTTTCCTTGGCGGACTCCGTCAGTGGCACCTGCCAGTACCCCTTGGTCAGGTCGAGCGTGGTGAAATATCGCGCCTGTCCCAGCCTATCAATCAGCTCATCCACCCGGGGCATGGGGTAGAGATCTAACTTAGATATTTCGTTCAATCTCCTAAAGTCATTGCAGAACCTTAAGGAGCCATCGGGTTTTGGTATTAGGACAATGGGACTAGCCCATTCACTCCGGGATTTTTCGATGACCCCTAGTCGTAGCATTGTCTTCACTTCCTCTGATATGGCTTGTCTTCGAGCCTCCGGTACCCGGTATGGCTTCAGGCGTACCTTCAGGTGAGGCTCGGTGACAATGTCATGTCGTATCAGACTTGTCCTACCAGGCAGCTCGGAGAAGACATCGGGGTTCTGCTGAACCAGCCGTCTGGCCTCTCGCCTCTGCTGCTTGGTGAGGGCTTCTCCAATCCTTACTTCCGGTTTGTCCTCTCCGGAGGTCGCTGGAGCCGGGGTTGAACGACCCGAAGAAGAGGGAGATGGGGAAAAATCAACCATCAGGCTTTCCCGTTCCTGCCAAGGTTTTAACAGGTTGACATGGTATATTTGTTCAGGTTTCCGCCTACCGGGCTGCAATACCTTATAGTTGACCACCCCGCTTCTTTCCTTTATCTCGTAGGGGCTTTGCCACTGAGCCAGGAATTTACTCTCCGCCGTGGGGATTAATACCAACACCCGATCCCCGGGTTTAAAGGTCCGCACGGTGGCTTGTCTATTGTAGCGGCCGCTTTGCGCGGCCTGAGCCTCCTGTAAATGCTCCTTCACAATTGGCATGACTGCGCTTATGCGGTTCTGCATTCCTAAAATGTGTTCAATCACACTTTTATGGGGGGTGGGCTCCTGCTCCCATGTTTCCTTTGCCAGGTCCAACAATCCCCGGGGATGTCGCCCGTATAACAACTCAAAAGGCGAAAACCCCGTGGATGCCTGTGGCACCTCTCGGATGGCAAACATCAAATAGGGAAGCATCATATCCCAGTCTTTCCCGTCTTTGGAAATCACCCTTTTTAGCATGGTTTTCAGGGTTTTATTGAAACGCTCAACTAAACCGTCCATTTGAGGATGATACACAGACGTACGCAACTGCTTGATCTGTAGCAGCCGGCATAGCTCTTTGGTCACTTTAGACATGAATGGGGTCCCCTGATCCGTAAGGATCTGCTTGGGCAAACCCACCCGGCAGAACACAGCAAACAACTCCCGAGCTATAAGCTTTGCTGCAGTATGTCTGAGAGGTATCGCCTCTGGATACCGGGTGGCATAGTCAACGATCACTAGGATGTGTTGGTGCCCTCGAGCGGACTTTACGAGGGGCCCCACCAGATCCATCCCTATCCGTTCAAAAGGGACTTCTATAATGGGTAACGGTACCAACGGACTGCGAAAGTAAGCCAGGGGTGCGGTAAGCTGACACTCCGGGCAGGTTTCACAGAACCGTTTCACCTCCCCAAAGACCCCGGGCCAATAGAACCTTTGCAATATTCGCTCCTGCGTTTTCTTGACCCCTAGGTGGCCACTCATCAGGTGTTTATGAGCCAAGTCGAGGACCCGCCTGCGATACGGCTGGGGCACCACCAACTGCTCTACCCCCACGCCACGTATTTCATCTACCCAGTAGAGTAAATCCTGCTTAAGAGCGAAATGGGGGTACCTTACCTGGGCACCGGGCAGCTGTGCCACCCCGTCAACCACTGTCACCCGACTCCGGGCATGTATCAATGTAGGGTCCTGGAGTTGGGCTGTCCCAAACGTATCCGGGGACGTCTCCAACTCCGGGATGGGCTCGACCAACTCAGCCTCTCCTGCCAATACCTCTAGGGGCGACCTATCGGGTTCACACTCTGTCCCTATCATGGGGACCCCTACGGCAGGCGTCCCGGATTCGGGATTGTCGGGCTCAGGTCCCGGACTGTCCAATACCTGAGGGGACTTAGGAGGCCCCTTCCATAGAGTCCAAAAATACGGCAGATCCCTTCCTAGGATCACGTCATAGGGAAGAGAGTTCATAAGTCCCACCTCATGTTGCACCTGCTCGCAGGGTGCTGTGATGGTGACAACCCCCGTGGGATAGTCTCGGCGGTCCCCATGTATGCAAACCACCCCCACGGTACGTCCTGTGGCCTTTATTTTAGCCCTTAGGGTTGATCGCACAAGGGTCACTAAGCTTCCGGAATCCAACAAGCCTGTAACCGGACATCCATTCACCTGTATTTGGCACAAGTGGGGCTCAGTCTCCGGGGAGACAAGGTCCGCGGTATACACCGCCTGAGTATACATTGAACCCCGCCGAGTAACCCCACAATCCATGGGCTCCGTGGTGAGGGGACACTGAGCTTCCATATGTCCCACCCGCTGGCACCGCCAACATCTAATAGGGAAGGATACCCCCTTGACGAGTTGTCGTTTAGGGTACATAGCCTTCCGGACCTCCGGGACGGCGGGCGCGGCCTCAGATGGGATGGTAGCGGACTCCCGCACCGGTGTCAGCGGTGGGTCCTTGGCCCGAGGCTTAGAGGGGCCGGACCGACGGGCGGCACGCAAAGTCTCGGTGTCCCGTATCAAGTCCTGCGTAGCCACATGCCGCTCCACCAGGCTCACTAATTGGTCCAGGGTACTTGGGTCGCCCTGTCCTACCCACCGTTGAATGGTGACGGGTAAAGTACGCACAAAGCGATCAACCACTACCCTTTCCACCATTTGCACAGGGCTCAGAGTGTCAAGCTGCAACCACTTCTTTACCAGATGCAACAAGTCATAGGCCTGGGAGCGTACGGGTTTGACTTCCTCATAGAACCACTGATTTACCCGCTGAGCCCGTACATAGGTATTCACCCCCAACCGAGCAAGTATTTCGGCTTTCAGGGTCGCATAGTCTATGGCGTCCTCGGTACAGAGGTCCAGGTACGCTTTTTGGGGCTCCCCCGTCAGATAGGGCGCCAATATCTCAGCCCACTGGGGGGTCGGCAGCTTTTCCCGCTCGGCCACCCGCTCAAACACCGCCAGGAACGCTTCCACATCATCCCCCGGGGTCATCTTTTGCAACGCTTGTCTCACCGTTTTCCGGACGCTGCCGTCGTCACCCGGTCCCGGGGTTGTTGCTGCCGGTCCGGCACGGATCGACTTGGCCAGTAGAACCATCTGTTCTTGGTGCCTTTGTTCCTGCAATTGCAAGGCTTGCTGCTGACGTGCATTAGCCTGAACCAGCTGCTTTAGTATGTCCTCCATGGCGTCGCCGGGTTTGGGCTTGAGTATAGCCGCTTGAATCCAGGACATGTGCCACCGGGTCACCAGGAATGGAAGCTACACCTCACCGGCTGGCATGCCCGCCGATTCTCCACCATATGTGAGGTAGCGCGGTCGGCTGCGCGGCCGAAGACACGGGATCCAGGCACCAAGGGTCACAGCACACGGTTTATTGCACAAACCAAAAGTCCAATACAGCATACAGTTGTGTCTCCGGCAGAGACTCAGGGAGTTGTGTTCACTCCCTCACACACTAGACACCACGCCCATGTTCCTGTCTCCTTTTAACCCTCCTTTCAGCCTGTAGGGAAACAGGATTAATCCTGGAGTGGAGTTGCTTACTATACATGGAGGGAGCACAACCGGGGCGAGACGTACCGGCCGTCATGGACC
This sequence comes from Anomaloglossus baeobatrachus, assembly GCF_048569485.1. Taxonomy (NCBI): domain Eukaryota; kingdom Metazoa; phylum Chordata; class Amphibia; order Anura; family Aromobatidae; genus Anomaloglossus; species Anomaloglossus baeobatrachus. Next base: position 410,574,595 of record NC_134354.1, on the reverse strand, counting down.
AGCCTGGTCACAGTCTCACAATACGGACACTACACTGATGACAAGTGAGGAAAAAAAATCGTCCAACTTTTCTGGATGAAAATCGGACTGATTTTTTTATATGTTAGTGTGAGCATAACCTTAATAACCTGACTATATCAGGGTGTCACAGGGAACTGCATCCTCTCCTTTGATGGTGCAGGGCCCACCCCCCATGGTTCCAGGAGCCCAGATACAGGTGTCATACCATCTGCACTACAAATCCCAACATGCACTTCACACAATGACTGTCAGGCACACATGTGGAATGGTCTAGTTGGAAAGGGCCACCCACCTAGGGGTCAGGCAGACTAGTGGGAGGAACCAAGTTAGCAGACAGTGTAGAGAGAGCTCCCGAAGTGTGAGGAGCTGGAGGGAGTTGGAGCTCCCTGAAGTGACTTGTGTTGGGTCGCTAGCAGTGACCCAGGGCCAGAGGAGATGGTAGCCAGCCTCAGCTAGCGACAACGACTGACTGGTGCCGAGCACAACAGGGTGCCAAGACCCTAGATTGGGGAGAAGCTCTATGCGACCCAATAATTGACCTACGGTGGAAGGGGGCCTTCAGGGACCTTCCCCATGAGCCCAGAGGTTGGGGGTGACAGCACACTGAGGTGGACGGAGTCTCCCATACAGACAGCCAGCTAAGGTCCCGCGTGCCAGCTCCAAAGGGCAAGGACTTTGCCTAAATAACAGAAGAACCGTTCCTGATAGTTCCAGACTGTAGGGACTCCAGACAAAAACACTGTGCACGGAAGCAGGCACTGGATCATAATGACACCTGGGGCACGGGACCTGGACGTGTTCCCTAAGAGCAGCAGTGACTCACAGAGACTTGGTTCAGCAGCGTGTGTGCCTCTTTTAGTCTGCGGTACTGTGGATCCAACAGTGAGTAAAACCCTGCCCCTGTACCTAGCCTGCCATCCCATCCACTCCACCCGAGCACCGGGGCCTCCCTACCTGCGGAGGGACCTACCATCCAGCTGCTCCACACAATCTGCCCCCATCCTCCATCCAGCAGCGGCGGTACTCCCCTTTTCCGCAACCCGCAGGTGGAGTCATGAACTCTCCTAAGTGCAAAAAAGTGCAAAAAATGTGTTGCAATGCTGTTGCATTGGAATACTGCTAATTATAAAGAAAATGAACACAAACACTGATAAATTCCTTTATTTGGAATAAAGGACAAAATAATGCCCTCTATAACTACTTTATTAACAACCAAAACACCCCTGCAGGTCCAACATAATCCACACGAGGTCCCACAACGATTCAGCTCTGCTACATCTGAATCTCACAACGTGAGATCATGGAACATGACTGCCCGCTGTGAGCTCCAGAGAATGAATGAGCCACACAATCAGCAGTGACATCACTCAGGTTAGTTGCGGTCACAGCTGGAGTCCTCCACGTGTGACTGCACTCCCCTCCCACTGGCCGGAACTGTCAGTGCTAAAGGGCTGACGGGGTGTGGGACACAGCCCCGAACTTTAAGCCAGAATACTTCAGGTCACCAGAAGTCATACCGTGGGAACACGGGTATGACCTCTGGGGAACTGAGTGACATCACTGCTGCCAGCCGGTTCCCCCTTGTCAGTGTTTCCCGGAGCCTGGCAATCAGACATGTTTTCGGTCTCTCCTGGCTCAGATGTGGCAGAGCCAGGACCGTCGTAGGATGTCGTGTGGATAATGACGGAACTTTAAGGGTCTTTTTGGGGAAAATAAAAAAGGGGAAAGCTGGTGCTGTATTTTATTTCAAATAAAGGATTTTTTCTCTGTGTTTGTGTTTATTTCTTTTTACTTATAGGATTAATGATGGGGGGGTCTCATAGACCCCTACCCATCACTAATTCTTTGCTTAATGACAGTTGTGTACTGTCATTAACCCCTATTACCCAGATTGCCACTGCAGCAGGGCAATTGGGAAGAGCCGGGTGAAATGATTCCCTGCTGCTTCAGTCAGAGTGTCCTCCCTTCCTGCACTCTGCACTCTCAGCACAACAGTCGCACAATGGTGACGTCACCATGCTCGGCTCCCCTGTGACGTCGAGCACAGGTGTCGCAGGCAGCGGGGCGCTGCGCTCACTATCGCTCGGGTCCGGCGCTGCTGCTGCGGCTGCTGCTCGGTGGCTCGAGCGGTGGGCCGGATCCGGGGACTCGAGCGGCGCTCCTCACCCGTGAGTGAAAAGGGGATGGTTTGGTTTGGGGATTTTGCCCGTGAAGCTACCCACGGTTGTGGTGAAGTTGGGACACCACCGCTGCTCTGGACGGGGATCCCGGGAGCGATGACAGGGAGCAGCCGAGATGTTTCTCTCCCCTCCGTGGGTAGGGGGGTTCTGGGGGTCCCGGGGCCCGGTGATGGTGACTGTAAGATGGATGGCGGGGTTTGGGGAGGTGCAGGGTCGCGGGAGGGCAGCGCAGTGCCAGGCGGCACGGTAGTACTCACTCAGCCAATGACGCAGATGGAGTCTCTGATAAAACAAACGGCTGGATGGACTGGTCCCGCAGCCGGCTGCGATGGTCACTCCTGGTAGGTTGGTGGTGACTGTCTCTCCCTGCACCTGTAATGTGTCTTCGGCTCCGATGGCTTCCCACCGGTAACCCGCTCCCCAGCGGTGTATTTGCCAGAGGAGCCCCTTTTAGCCCGCAGGCTCTGGCCCTGGGAACTCTAGCTGTGGCGGTAGCTGTATTTCCCTTCACAGTTGAGCGGTTGCCTTCAGTCGGGTCTTTGCTGCTGGGAAACCCCGGAGGTTCCCGTCGCTGACGGATTTGACCGGTTTAACGGCGACTCCAAGCCTGGTCGGGGTCCGTAGGCCCTGCCGAATGGTGCTGGCTTCTCTTCGCTCCCCGGTCCGGTACCGGCGGGCCACCGCCCGTCCCCGGTCCTTACGGTTGTGCGTCAATCGGCCTTGCCTGCAGACGGTCACCACCGTCTGCCAACCTTGCTCTTAGGTGCCCAGGCCACGTACCCGGACACGGTCAGTCTGCTCCACTACCACTTCCCTCAACTCTCTAACTGTTCTCCACTTCAACTACTGTCCTTTCCCGCCTCCAGGACTGTGAACTCCTCGGTGGGTGGGGCCAACCGCCTGGCTCCACCCCACCTGGTGTGGACATCAGCCCCTGGAGGGAAGCAACAAGGATTTGCATGTGTGACTGATGTGCCTAACCGGGATGTGGGGTGTGTTGTTGTAGTACCTGGGGCTTGTCCAGGGCGCCACATTCACCCTTGGTTAAACGCAGACCGTCCACGGGCTGCCCGTCCATCACCGGTTTTATTTTGTAACTGTTGAAAAAGGGGAAAACATATAAAACATTCAACACAAGCATGTTATAACTCTTCCCTTAACGGGAGGCACAGTACTTTAACGTTACTAAAATAAATTTTTATTAACGGCAACGGCTGCCGCTCTCTCCCGCCCAAACATCCTGGCCCTGATGCTGCCCCTAAGAAGTGGGCCCCTTGCCCCAGTCCATCACTAAGCTGCCCGAGCGGGTACGGTCCCTTTCAGGGGACCCACGTCCATAGGGGATCCCTGACCCCCAGGGGATGGCCACCGGTCCAGGTGGTGGCCAGGCCCCAACCTACTCCACTGCGGGCCCTTCCTCCAATCTGCCTCTCCGGAGGCGGTAACGGATGTATGCCAACAATTATTTACATGCCACAAGTTTGTGGTTGTCCTGCAAGTTCTCGGGCGTGTCCGTAAGTAGTTCCTTACACAAATGGTGCAGAAAGTCCCAACGGGGACTAGTTGCCGGCAACGGCCGGTTCAATCACGGTTGCAAATCGGATAACATCTTCGGTTGATTTAATCTTATCATTTGGTTATTTAACGGTACTGGTGATCCCAGCGGGGACAACTTGCGGCGGAGGGACCGCTGACATCACTGCTGGTCCACCACAGCGGCCAGAGGAGGGGGCTGGGCCGGTGCTTGGGCCTCCTGACTGCCCCTCAATTTGGCATCCAGTGCAAACCAGCCCCTCTCTCCACAGTGCCGCGTGTATTGTACCAGGTCCCCTGGGATCAGGTTACGGTCCGGGTGGTCCTCCGGTAAGTGGGCATTGACGTCCTGGCGGGCCACGAAAACTTCGGCCTCCAGGCCCGGCTCAAAGATAAACTCGTATCCCCGACGGACATCGAATCTCCTCACTTGCCCCTCGTGGATCGGGCCCCGTACCCGGAAGGTAGCTCTGCGGAGGCTCTCTTTTTCTATGATGGTGCGGGCTATCATCTCAGCTCTCAGACTCTCCCTTTCCGCAATTTCTCGGCCCAGCGGGGTCGGTTCCCTGTCCCAGTAAGGGGCTACTACTTGCCCCTGCGCGCGGGTCGGGCCCCGCGAGACTTCCACCACGCTGCCTACCACTGGCGCCCTCTGTGGAAGATCCCGCGGTGTCATGGCCTGGGGTGCCGCCTCACAGCAGCGACCCGGCGCAGCCTCAGCCGAGGCATGGGGGATGGGTACAGGGTTCCTCTCCTGCTTGACTTCCGCCTCCTCCTGCACGGAACGGGCTGCCGGAGTCGGTACGGGACCAGGCACGGTCACTGCATGTGCCTCCGGTACATCTCCGCCGACGGACTCGGTCTTTGGCAGCTTCCAGGGGAGCGGTTCAAGACGGTTATAGGCTTCGACTGTAGGTCGGTCCGCTTGGGCGGACGGGCAGGGTACCGCTACCGGTTGGGCAGGTAGCGGGCCTAGTGGCGGGGTGGTAGCAACTAATACGGGTAGCGGGTGAGGCAGCAGGGTGAGCGGGCGCAGGCCGGGCCCCTCAGCCGCTACGGCCAATCCCTTCGGACTACAGGGGAGTGGGTCGCTTACCCACCTCTCCATCTCTTCCTCCACTTCGCGTCTCCGCATAGCCGCCACCACGTCCGCCATGTCGGCCTCCCACTCCTCCAGGAGGAGCTGCACACGGACCTGCAGACGGCTGCTTAGCTGGACGGTCCGGGCTTCCACCCACACCGCGGTACCAGGCGCGGGCGCGGGGACTACGGTGTTGCTGGTCGGACGGTGCATCGTTGCAGCGGCCTCTTCCAGGAACCAAAGATGGCCGCAGAGTCCTGGCGTCCCTGCTTTTATAGCCGCGGCTTACATGCGGCCAGACGCCATCCTTGCCCCCCTTGTTTTCTTTCCGGCTCTTCCTCTTCAGGGGCGGAGCTTCGGCTTTCACGCCTCCACTACTCGGGAAGACGCTCGAGCGAGGAACTTTTCGCGCCCAAGATGGCGGCTTCCGAAAATTTTTGGCCGGACACCTCCGGCGGGACACAAGGCGCACTTCTACTGGTAAGTAGAGGGGTCCGATCCTGTTCGTGACGCCAAGTTGTCGCGGGCGGCGGGGCGCTGCACTCACTAACGCTCGGGTCCAGCACTGCTGCTGCGGCTGCTGCTCGGTGGCTCGAGCGGAGGGCCGGATCCGGGGACTCGAGCGGCGCTCCTCGCCCATGAGTGAAAAGGGGATGGTTTGGTTTGGGGATTTTGTCTGTGACGCCACCCACGGTTGTGGTGAAGTTGGGACACCACCGCTGCTCTAGACGGGAGCGATGACAGGGAGCAGCCGAGATGTTTCTCTCCCCTCCGTGGGTAGGGGGGTTCTGAGGGTCCCGGGGCCCGGTGATGGTGACTGTAACATGGATGGCGGAGTTTGGGGAGGTGCAGGGTCGCGGGAGGGCAGCGCAGTGCCAGGCGGCATGGTAGTACTCACTCAGCCAATGACGCAGGCGGAGTCTCTGATAAAACAAACGGCTGGATGGACGGGTCCCGCAGCCGGCTGCGATGGTCACTCCCGGTAGGTTGGCGGTGACTGTCTCTCCCTGCACCTGTAATGTGTCTTCGGCTCCGATGGCTTCCCACCGGTAACCCGCTCCCCAGCGGTGTATTTGCCAGAGGAGCCCCTTTTTGCCCGCAGGCTCTGGCCCTGGGAACTCTAGCTGTGGCGGTAGCTGTATTTCCCTTCATGGTTGAGCGGTTGCCTTCAGTCGGGTCTTTGCTGCTGGGAAACCCCGGAGGTTCCCGTCGCTGATGGATTTGACCGGTTTAACGGCGACTCCAAGCCTGGTCGGGGTCCGTAGGCCCTGCCGAATGGTGCTGGCTTCTCTTCGCTCCCCGGTCCGGTACCGGCGGGCCACCGCCCGTCCCCGGTCCTTACGGTTGTGCATCAATTGGCCTCGTCTGCAGACGGTCACCACCGTCTGCCAACCTTGCTCTTAGGTGCCCGGGCCACGTACCCGGACACGGTCAGTCTGCTCCACTACCACTTCCTTCAACTCTCTAACTGTTCTCCACTTCAACTACTGTCTTTTCCCGTCTCCAGGACTGTGAACTCCTCGGTGAGTGGGGCCAACCGCCTGGCTCCACCCCACCTGGTGTGGACATCAGCCCCTGGAGGGAGGGAACAAGGATTTGCGTGTGTGACTGATGTGCCTAACCGGGGTGTGGGGTGTGTTGTTGTAGTATCTGTGATGTCCTGGCTTGTCCAGGGCGCCACACAGGCACAGGGGGAGAATGATGAAGCATAGAGCGGAGCGCGCCGCTTGATGCTTCATCATTGCTGTGTGCGATGATGGGCGAGGGGGGCGCGGTGCCGCCGCAGCTGACACTGGGCCCCCCTGACTCACGGGCCATATAGCAACCGTGTGGTCTGCCACTGAACAGCGCAGCTTCTCTCTTACAGAGAGGAGCCGGCTGCTGATCTAGAGAGCAGGCACTGGGCCCCTAACCCTGCGCTCCCAGTTGTGAAGGCGACCTCTGCGACCGCGGCCATTACACCTCTGCTGAAGACTTACACATACATTGACTCTCTCTGGCAATGGAGTGCAAAGCCCCCATGGCCCGGCGTCTGTATCATCTATCTTTATTCCTTGTAAAAATTAATAAATTGGAGCTAAAGCAACATTTACAGGTAAAATGTAATTTTTTAAAATCTTTTTTTTTCATTCCACTTTGCATTAATTCCTGTGAAGCATCTGAAGAGGGATGCTATCAGCATAGAATGACTGCTCACACCAAGTACAGGCGGTCATGCATGATGGTGGGGCTAATCATTTAAATACACCTTCACACCTGCTTGTTTTCCCTCTATCCACACCCTCCTCCCCTCTTCTGTGATTGACAGCTCTGGCTTCATAGAGCCAGAGAAGGGAGGAGATAGATAGAAAACCAGCAGGTGGGAAGGTGTATTTAAATGATTAGCCCTGCCATGATGGAAAAGCACCTGTTCTTAGTGTGAACAGTTATCCTGTGCTGATAGAATCCCTTTAAACAGTTTGAGGGGTGTAGTTTTTAGAATTTTCTCACTTTTGAGTATTTAATGTCATATAGGCCTCTCAAACCCATTTCAAATGTGTTGTAATTCCTAAAAAATTGATTTGTAATTTTTAAAAAAAAATAAATAAAAATTGTTGATAAACTTTTAACCCTGCTAACTTCCTAACAAAAAAAAATTATGTTTTAAAAGTGGGGCTGATGTAAAATAGACATGGGGTAAATGTTATCTATTTTATTTGACAAAACTCTCTGATTTAAGGGCATAAAAATTCAAGGTTTAAAAACTGCAAAAAGTAAAAAAATGCCAAGTTTCAAATTTTTTTCAAAAATAAACACAAAAAAATAGCATCATAATTTTACCACTAAGGCCTAAGCCACACGGCGAGAAAATCGGTGCGAGTGGAGTGCGATAAAATATCGCATTCCACTCGGACCAATATTAGCCTGTGTGCCTGCGCACGAGTGATTATTTTCTCAGCCCTAATCGGACCGAGAAAACAATCGCAGCATGCTGCGATTGTAATGCGAGACTCTTCTCTCGCACCCATTCAAGTGAATGGGGCGAGAGAAAAATCGCACTGCACTCGCAGTACACAGGTGTACCGCGCGTGCAGAGCGAGAATCGCAATAGCCGGCTACGGAGGAGAGAGGGAGAGGGAGATAAATCCCTCCCCTCCTCCGTGCCGGCCCGCCCCTCCACAGCGCTGGCCCGCCCCTCCTCAGAGCCTGCCCGCCCCCCACAGCTGAGGTCCGCTCGCACAGTGTGGACCTCAGTCGCATGGATACTAGCATGACACTCGGCTCCTGCTGTGCTGCCAGCGCGAGCTGATTGTCATGCGAGCAACGCAGTAGTGCCCCGTGTGGCCCCGGCCTAACATGAAGTGCTCGGATCCGGATCCACAGTGTGGCTCGAGGAATTCTACCAGACCCGGGGGTCACGCGGACACTTCAAATAAAAGGGGACGTATTTGTACGGGATTTGTCGTAAACTGTTTGTGACTCCACCCACGGTGTGTGGTGAAGTGTGGCACCACCGCTGCTGTTGTGGGACTCCTGGGGGCGATGGGATGGCAGCTGGATGTTATCCCCTCCGTGGGTAGGGATGGATGCCCCGGGGCCCAGTGTCTCTATGCCAAGGATGGTGATTGCAGGGGCCGGCACGTGCGGTCGGACCGTGGGATGTTAGGTTACTCACGGTTGAATAAATCACACAAGTCCAGTGGTAAACCAAGGTGCTGGTGTCCGGCCGCCGCGGTCGGGTGTATCTGGTCTCACACCCGGGCTGATGATCCATATCACTTTCCTCTGCACTCAGTGTGTGGTGTGTTGGACTTCCCGGTGTGAAAAACGGGAGTCCACTCCCACTCCTTTTGTCGGGAGCCGTGCCCGCTGACGCTGACCCTTAGGATCTACCGGGCCCTGGTGGATGCCCTATCCCTCTTGGTGGGTGGTTGTCTGCTTTTGGGACTTTGGTTGGGACAGGACCTATAATCCTGCCCTCAATTGGTTAATTAGCTAGGCCGTTGTTTCCGGTCCTGGCTTCAGGGTCTAAGTACACCCTCTGTGCAAGGGTCAGTTCTCCGGTGTCGGTACCGGCTGGCTCCAACCCTGTCCCTCTCCACCTCGGATCTCTGGCAGCCGTCTTCCAGTCTCCTGCTAGATACGGACCACTGTCTGCCACCTAGCCAGTACGCCAGGGCTTCAACCCCGACGCCTTTCCTTTCTGACTCCGCACTTCACTGGAACTATACTGCTCCCCTTGAACTTCACCTCCTCTCCTCCTGAACTTAACTCTGAACTCCAACTTCAACTACTGCTTTTTCCCGCACTGGGTTCTCCAGACCCCTAGGTGGGCATTTCACGTTCCACTTGGCCATTCGACTGGGATGGTAGGCCGAGGAAAAGTTCAGAGATACTCCCAGATGTTTGCAGAGCGCCCTCCAGAAGCGCGAGGTGAACTGAGTTCCCCTGTCGGACACTATATGTAAGGGAAAGCCGTTCAGCCGGAAGATATGCTGGATGAAGGCATCAGCGAGCTCCTGGGCAGAGGGCAATCCGACCATGGGGACGAAATGAGCCATCTTCGAGAAACGATCCACCACAACCCAGATGATCGTATTTCCGGAGGACAAAGGCAAGTCCGTGACAAAATCCATGGCTATGTGTTGCAATTGAACGGAGGGAATCGGCAGAGGCAGGAGACGGCCATAGGGCAAGTACTTGGGCGTCTTGTTCCAGGCACAGGATGGACAAGCGGAGATAAAGGAGACGACATCCTTGCAGAGGGATGGTCACCAATAGTGACGGACAATAGCGCTCCATGTTTTCTTCTGACCGGCATGTCCGGCCACTTTCGAAGAATGCCCCCATTGAAGTGCTTTAGTTCTGTCGTTCTCCGAGACATAAGTCTTCCCAGGAGGTATATGTGCCAGAGTGACGGGAGCCACCGGAATTACCTTACTGGGACAGATGATGGACTGGTTCGTCTCTTCTTCTTGTTCCACCGGAACAAAGGACCGAGACAAGGCATCAGCCCGCACGTTCTTGTCCACGGGCCGGAAATGTAGTTGGAAGTCAAACCGGGCGAAGAACAGGGACCAACGGGCTTGTCGCGGCTTCAGTCTTCAAGCAGATCGCAGATACTCCAGGTTCTTATAGTCGGTGTAAATAATATCCGGGTGTACTGCACCCTCCAACAGGTAACGCCATTCCTCCAGAGCCAGATTGACAGCTAGGAGTTCTCGATCGCCAATGGTATAGTTGCGTTCGGGTGCCGAGAAGATCTTGGAGAAGAAGCCGCAGGTGACCATCTTCCCGGTAGACGACTTCTGCATGAGCACGGCCCCAGCCCCTGAGGAGGAGGCATCCACCTCCAAGGTGAATTGTCGGTTTAACTCCAGTCTGTGGAGAACGGGAGAGGAGGCGAACAACCGCTACAGGGAACATAAAGCGGCGTCGACCTCAGGTGACCAGTCCTTTGGGTTGGCCCCCTTCTTGGTCAAAGCGGAGAGAGGCGCCGTCAGAGCAGAGAAGTGAGGGATGAACTGGCGATAATAGTTGGCAAAGCCTAGGAAACGTTGGATGGCTTTCAGTCCGGAAGGAGGAGGCCACATAAGGATACAGGACACCTTCTCGGGATCCATCTGCAATCCCGTATCGGAGATCACGTAGCCCAGAAAGGGAAGGGACGTCCGTTCAAACACACATTTTTCGTACTTCGTGCTCCCTAAGCCTTTGAAGAACGAGTCGTACGTTCCTTCTGTGGGTCGGCAAGTCCGGGGAGTAGACCAGGATATCGTCCAGATACACGACCACACAGACATAGAGAAGGTCCCTGAACACGTCATTCACCAGTTCCTGGTAGATAGCCGGAGCATTACAGAGACCGAAGGGTATCACATAATACTCGTAGTGCCCGTCACAGGTGTTGAACGCCGTCTTACATTCATCTCCTGAGCGAATGCGGACCAGGTTGTAAGCTCTGCGAAGGTCTAGCTTGGTGAATATACGGGCCCCCCTGAGCCGATCGAATAGCTCTGGGATCAGAGGTAGAGGATATTTGTTTTTCAAGGTGATCTGGTTCAAGCCCCGGTAGTCGATGCAGGGGCGTAAGTCACCTTCTTTCTTCTTGACGAAGAAGAAGCCTGCTCCAGCAGACGAGGATCTCCTGATGAACCCCCTTGCCAGGTTATCTGCAATGTAGTCCAACATGACCTGAGTTTCAGCAGGAGACAAGGGATAGATCCTTCCACGAGGAGGAGTAGTTCCAGGCAACAAGTCGGTGGCACAGTCGTAGGGTCGATGTGGCGGTAATACCTCTGCCTCCTTCTTGTCAAACACGTCCACGAATGACCAATATGCGGAAGGCAGTCCCGGTAGGGACTCCGGGACCGGGAGCTGATGGACGGGCCATACAGACTGCAGACAGTTCTCATGACAAGACGGGCCCCAACGGGTAATCTCTCCAGAACGCCAGCTGACGACAGGTTCATGTACTTGTAACCAGAGCAAGTCCAACAGGAGCGAGTGAGACATTTTCGGGAGGACATATAGAGCAATCTTTTCGGTGTGCAGAGCACCAATACGGAGTTCCACGGGTTTGGTGATAAATAACACGGAGTCGGATAGGGGTTTCCCATCCACAGAAGCAATCACAAGGGGTTTTGCAAGCGGGATAACAGGTATCCGGTACTTGTCCACCGTAGCCTGTTGGATGAAGTTACCCGCTGCCCCTGAATCAAGATACACCTCTGCCGTGAACCGGGTCTCCTCCGTCGTCACTTGGACGGTCCATGTAACTGGGTCTGAGAGGGTTCCAGTACCTAGGGTGGCCTCTCCTACCAACCCTAGGATTTGGAGTTTTCCGGCTTCTCGGGGCAGGAACGAAGCAGGTGGGTACCGCTTCCACAGTACAAGCACAGGCCCTTGGCGAGCCGTTCTGCTCGGCATTGCTTGGTTTGTCTCAGTCGATCTATTTGCATAGGTTCGTGAGTAGAGGTGCCGGACGGCACCGACTGAGAGACTGCGAAGTGGAGGTGTGCCGTGACGGTCGTCTCTCCCGGGATACCTCCTTGGACCATTCCTGGAAACGGAGATCAATCCGAGTTGTAAGAGAGACCAGGGCATCCAAGGTAGGAGGAACATCACGACCGGCCAACTCATCCTTGATGCGACCGGAGACCCCCTCCCAGAAGGCTGCTGTCAGTGCCTCGTTGTTCCACCCTAGCTCAGAGGCAAGTGTACGGAACTGGATGGCGTACTGGCCAACCGTTAACCCTAGAACGCGCAAGCATAACAATCTACCATAGAAAACAAATGACCTAGCAGGCCTGCGAGGCCCCAGGTATGAGTTCTAGGGTTAAAGTCCCTTGGCGTAGCCGGAAAAGCGAAGAGGCGGACGTGGAGGTGTGTCCTGGTTCGTCAAAGGTGTTATGGAAGGCCTCCAGGAATTCCCGGATATCGGTAGTCACCGGATCTTCCTTCTCCAACAAGGGATTTATCCAGGCCAATGCTTCACCCTCCAGATGGGACATCAGAAAGGCCACCTTTGTTTGATCAGAGGCAAAGAGGTGCGGAAGCAACTTGAAGTGCAGCGAGCATTGATTCAGAAAACCTCTGCAGGTCTTGGGGTCCCCGGCATACCAGGGCGGAGAAGCTAAGCGAAGTTTCGAGGTCGCAGAGGAAGCTCCTACGGAAGCCGCTGCCGTGGTCTGAGTCGACAGGGATGTGGCTGTTGCTTGAAGAGTATTCAGGCAGGTATCAACTGAAGACATAAAGGTCAGCATGCGAGATTGGGTCTCGCAATGTCGTACCAGTTCTTGCTGTAATCCGGCCAGCTGGGACGCTAGTGCTTTGGCGGAATCCATGGCCTGATCAATCTGTAACGTCCTCGAGGTGGATTCACTGGACCGTGCACCGGACCCCCCAGTGAGGCAACCCGGAGCTAACCCCTATACAGGGACTGTCCGATCACCCCACCAGAGGGCCTAGATACACGGTAGCCGGAACACTAGGGGTACGGGATCAGAGTCCTTCAGGGATCTTGTACGGGAATATCTCTGAGTCCAACGAACCGGAGACCGGACGGATGACTGGAATCGGATTCAGGTGCCGGGTAAGAACCACCGAGGGAGTCCAGCGAGGCGTGAAGGCTGATGTTACCAGGTTAAGTCGGGGATTGGTGACGGGTTCAGGCTGACGGTAGATGGCGGGATCCTCAGCAGACGGTCACCAGGAGACTTCCTGGGGAATCAGCAGTCAGGACAAGGTTAAGGTGGCAGGACGGGTTCTGCGGAAGAGACAGAGTTAAACGGAGGCAAGGCACAAAGGGACCTGAACACCTAGCTATGGGAACACGTTGATCAGGCACCGCCCACATGGAAAGGAAGTCCTAATATACCCTGTACCTGTAATTGACCATATCCTGTTTCCGGGATGCTGGCCCTTTAAGAAGAGGTGAGTGAGCGCGAACGCGCCCTAATGCGCATGCGCAAGGCTCGTGTGCCGGAGACCAGAGCAGGCAGCGGTGCAGGAGATGCAGGGGGACCAGACAGAGTGTCCTGGGTCGCAGGGGGACGCCGGGACCGGCGGGCAGGAGGCACAGAGAACGCAGAGGAGGGGGAGTGAGGAGGGCAGCCGCCGGTAGAGGGACCGGGAACCGGAGCGGTGAGTGACAGACGGCGCCGGGACCCGGGTAGCGTGACATATAGACTCGACTATAATTTGTCACTTATTTTTCATGTTGTCAACATAACTTGTAAAAATTGTATTTCACTTTACATTGTAAAAATCAATAGCATAAGTATAATGGCCGCCACATTTCCCTCCATATGGTATAATTGCCTCTACATAGCTCTCTAAATAGCATAATGTGCCTTGCACAGACGTTTAAATTGTATAATGGCCTCACATAGCCCTCCAAATAGTATAATAGGCCCCACATTGATTTAAAAAAAGTATATTTACCTCTCCCCATTCCCTCACTGCTCCGGTCTCCTCAGCATGTGTTCTGAAGCTGTGGGCTGTGACGTCAGAGGTAAGATGCAGAGAGAGAATGATGGAGGCGGAAGCTGACGGTTCACTTTTCCATCATTGCTTTCAACTGTATCGGCAACAAGTTGAAAGTGTTAAGCCATGCAGAGCCCCCACTGGACACATAGTGGCCAGAAAATTTCTGCAAATACACGTTTTGTCATACACATGTTTATTTTTTTGTGTGTATTGGAACAGCACAAAAATATCATAGAAAAAAGGCAAATTGCAAATAATTTCACACAAAACCCCCCAAAATGGGCTAGACAAAATTGTTGTCACCTTTCCAAAATTGTGGATAAACAACTTTGTTTCAAGCACGTGATGCTCACTCAAACTCATCTGTGGGCAGTATGAATATCACACTTGAAAACAGAGAAAAAGGGGAGATGTTGACTCAATCTTTGCATTGTATGTCTGTGTGTGTCACACTAAGCATTGAGAACAAAATGAGAAGAGAGTTGTCTGAGGACTTGAGAGTTAAAATTGTTAAAAAGCGTAGACAATCGCAAGGTTACAAGTCCATCTCCATACATCTTGATGTTTCATTGTCCATTGTGCACAAGAAAATCAAGAAGTTTACAACCCATGGCACTCTATCTAATCTCCTGGACATGAACAGCAGATAAAAATTTATCAAAGATTGCAACACAGGATAATCTGGATGGTGGATAAGCAGCTGCAATCAAGTTCCAAAGAAATTCAAGCTGTCCTGCAAGCTCACGGTGCTTCAGTGTTGCTGGGGGAGGAGACCACTGTTCGTGCAATATTGGAAGAAAATGGAAGAAATACAAAATGAGTGTCAATCGTATCAATCTGGGACACCATGCAAAATCTCACTTCATTGGGGATCCAGGATCAAGAGGAAGGGGAGAGATCAGCCTAAAATTACATGGTGGAACTTTTTAATGATCTCAAGGCAGCTGGGACCACTGTCACCAAGAAAACCATTGGTAACATATTACGCTGTAATGGATTAAAATCCTGTAGTGCCCACAAAGTCCCACTGCTCAAGAAGGCACCTGTGCGGGCCTGTAACGCCTGCCTGGATCCACGGACTCAGACGGGCTGTAATGGACCGGCTAGAGGGAAGCCACTCACCAAACAGGACCCCTAGAACCCTAAATCTCTTTAACCCCTATACAGGGATTTGGAATTACACAGGGCCCAAGGTGATCACTACCTGTGGAAGGCTGCAGTCCGAGAGAGTAGTAGTCAGGCAAGGTGAAACCAGGAATAGCAGAACAGGGACAGAATCGGCAGGCAAGGACGTGATCAGTAAATGAAGCAGAGGTCAAATCCTGATCGGGCAGCAAGGTACATAAACAGCAGGTAGGAGAGGTAGTCAGGAAACAAGCAGAAGTCAGAACACGAAAATCACAAAACAGAACAGGGCAGAACAGGAACCAGAATGTCAGAACTATCTCTGGCAGTGGTCAGCAGACAGGAGGGGAATTAAGAAGAGTGTGGTGTCTTCCCATTGGTTGTAGCTGAATGATGGTAACTTCAGCTGGGAGACACACGCCACCTACAGTCAGCCAGCGGTACTGCAGATCCCAAGGAAACCCAGCCCAGTGGATGAGCAGAGCCTGCGGCCACCGGCGCCGCTTGCATTGACTGCTCTCCTATCACCAGCACTATCCACGGCAGGAACACGGCGTTGCCTGACGATCGGGGTAGAAGTCGATGGAGCGAACTCCGGTGGTGACAAAACAGGGCCCATCTGAAGTGTGCCAATGAACAACTGGATGATTCTGAGAGTGATTGGGAGAAGGTGCTGTGTTCAGATGAGACAAAAATTTAGCTATTTGGCCTTTACTCAACTTGCCAGGTTTGGAGGAAGAGTAATGCTGCCTATGACCCAAAGAACACCGTTCCCACTGTCAACCATGGAGGTGGAAACATTATGTTTTTGGGGTGTTTCTCTGCTAAGGGCACAGGACTACTTCACTGCATCAATGCGATAATGGATGGAGCCATGTACCGTAAGATCCTGAGTGACTACCTCCTTCCCTCTGCAGGGACATTAAAAATGGGTTGTGGCTGGGTCTTCCAGCATGACAATGACCCAAAACATACAGCCAAGGCAAAAAAAGAATGGCTCAAAAAAAGCACATTAAGGTCATGGAGTGGTCTAGCCAGTCCCCAGACCCTAATCCAATAGGAAATTTATGGAGGGAGCTGAAGCTCTGAGTTGTCAAGCAACAAACTCAAAATCGTAATAATTTAGAGATGAGCTGCAAAGAGGAGTGGACCAAAATTCCTCCTGACATGTGCACAACCCTCATCATAACTACAGAAAATGTCTGACTGCTGTGATTGCCAGCAATGGTTTTGCCACCAAGTATTAAGTCTTGTTTGCCAGAGGGATTAAACACTTATTTCTCTATGCAAAATGCAAATAAATTTATACAATGTGATTTTCTGGATTTTAGTTTGGATTTTCTATCTCTGACTGTTAAAATTAACCTACCCTTAAAATTATAGACTGTTCATGTCTTTGTCAGTGGACAAACTTACAAAATCAGCAAGGGATCAAATAATTATTTCCTTCACTGTACTTGGTACTCGAGTAGAGCCTGTCTGATCGTTTGACCAGCTCGATTCGAATACCAAGCACTTGAGTATATTAGTGATCACTCATCACTATCATACACTCATTCTTTAGAGTCTAATGTGTGACTTCTTTGGTGTGTGTGTTTGTTCTTTTCCAGTTATTCGCTATGTTGTTGATAATGAAGGCAATATTTGCTGTATGTTCCAAGTAAAACAGTTTATTATCACTCAAAGTGAGTGTTGATGATTCTGCTGAAATCTGCAACAGGTTATGGGCCAAGACCCCTATGCTGAGTGACACAGAAAGAGCAAACAGCACAGCACAGTTTGGTGAACAGACTGAAACAAGGAATCTAGAGATTCTCATGCATATATGTAAGAAACTTAGAATATATATAGATATGTTACAGAGATATGAAAAATGACAACTAGTTCAGAGCTTAAACTTACTATTGTCAAATTGAATAATGACAATTACCAGTTATGGAAGGTTAAAATGGAAATACTAATGACTAAGAGTTAACTTGTGGGATATTATTACTACAGAGAGACCATATATTAATAATCAGGAATGGGACAAGAAAAAGAGACAGACAGCCTCCATTAACTTATCAGTGGAGGATGACCAAGTGATCCACATAAAACATGAGAATACTACAAGATGAAGGCTGGGAAATTAATTTTCCCAAGGGGCCACAACAGAGGCCCTTAATGATGTATATTTATAGATTTCAGTTGATCAACAGCTTTTGCACACATAATATGATGTCCACACAACTTCCCACACACAGTATGATGCACCCACAGTCTCCTACCCCACACAGGATGATGCCCTCACATCCTCACACACAAAAGATGCCCATATAGCCTTTCACACAAAGTATGATATCCCCACATACTGTATGATGGACCCCCACAAAGTATGATGGCCCCACAGTCCCCACACACAGTATTATGGATGAATCACACAGCACCCCAATCAGTATGATTGCCCCCACACATAGTATGATGGCCCCCATAGTTCTACACACAGTATGATGATCTCACAGTCCACACGCAGTATGATGGTCCCCACTGTGGCGTCCTTGAAGCTACAGTCGCCACAGAGGTACTACACCTCAGCCAGAGGTATCGTATTCCGTCTGGGGTAAGGAGGAGGTTAACACCGGTTCACACAAACCACGACACACATGCTCAGAAACACCTCATCAGACATGGCAGAGGGTGTGATTATACACAAAGCCAGGCAGGGGGGGTGGAGTCATAGGAGTGAGAACACATAGTACAAAGTGGGAACACAGTGTGAAGTGTGGTGTTCAGTCTGAGGAGCAGTGGAGGAGCTAAGACCCGCGGCCTGGAGCAGGTACCGCTTGACCCGGGCACAGACAGAACGGGTCCTAGAGCCTAGAGACACCGGGAGCTAACCTTCCATGGCCTTGTTCCACACATAATCTACAGGTGGAAGGACTAGGTCACAACACGGTGATTGGTCCCTAGCCTAGAGGAGAAGAACCTACAGGCTCCACTAGCAAAATCAACGGCTGGGGTGACTCCAAGCACCACAGCCACACACCGCACACAAATTCGCTGGAAGATGACCCAAAAGAACCAAGGGATAGAGCTTCATGCCACCCCACAGGGTTCATGGGCACTGATACAGGGTTCAGTGAGCGAGGGCGGAAGGCAGGAGGGCAAAGCAAGTGCAGAGACAACCAGGAAAGAGTACACTTTAGAAAGGTGCACCGGACTCAACCTCTGAGCCCATCACGGTGAATACCAGCACTCCACAGGTGGTCCCTGGCATGTGTAACCGGCTACAGTGAGTAAAAACCTTGAGACTGTATCCCTGTGTCGCTCCGTTATTTGCCTGCGCCCGCCATCATAGACTACTACTACCACTCCCATCCACCCTTGAGCCCATCTCTACCTGTGGAGAGCTACACCATCTAAGCTGCGTCACCATCTGCCCCGGGGAGCCCCATCTCACAGCGGTGGCACCTAACTTGACGCATACCACAGGTGGCGTCAAGAATAATCTATCATCATCCCCTTCCTTTTTATTAAACGACACTGCCAGGGTCACGAAATCGGGTCTGGCCACTGCGGCGTCCCAGCAGAAGAACCGCGGCACGGTAACAAGTCGCCCCAGGCCTGGGTGGGCATGTCACCATAGCTTTCCAAATAGCATTACAGTATGTCCTCCAAGCAGTTATTACGTCGCCACAACCCCTCCTATAGCATTATGGTCTCCACACAAGTATGATGTCCTCATAGCCCCACACACAGTATCATGCCCTCGTCTCAGATCATGTTTGCATAGTCCCTCACATAGTATTATGGCCCCCCCATACAAGTATGGGTTCTAGTAAGTTTCGCCCCCAGCAGTTCGGCCCCAGGTACACTTCGCCCCCGAACATTTCGCCCCCAGCAGTTCGCCCCCAGGATGTTTCGCCCCTGCACATTTTGCCCCCGCACATTTTGCCCCCAGCAGTTCGCCCCTGGGTGTTTCGCCCCCGATGTTTCGCCCCCAGCAGTTCGCCCCCGGACGTTTTGCCCCTGGATGTTTCGCCCCCAGTAGTTTGCCCCCGGATGTTTCACCCCCGGATGTTTCATCCCCAGCAGTTCGCCCCCGGATGTTTCGCCCCCAGCAGTTCGCCCCTGGATGTTTCGCCCCCGGATGTTTCGCCCCCAGCAGTTCGCCCCCGGACGTTTCGCCCCTGGATGTTTCGCCCCCAGCAGTTCGCCCCCGTATGTTTCGTCCCCGCACATTTCGCCAACAGAAGTTCGCCCACGGATATTTTGCCCCAAGCTTTTTGCCCCCAGATGTTTCGGCCCCAAATTAGGCAGGGAATTTCGGCCTTGTGTTTTAGCCCTAAGATCTCTTTCTCAGTAGGCACTTACCCAAGTGCTAAGCAATGGAAAATCGCTAAGAAGATTGCCAATTTTGAATATATAAGTCAAAGGCTGGAAAAGCGAGGTGTTGTTTCGGCCAGCTCTTTTTATTTTATTACAGGAGCTATTTTTGAGCACTTAGCGTTCATCAATAGCCTTTATCTTATGGGTCATTACCGAGAGCGCTCACAAAAGCGCTCTCAAAAATGCCAGTAAAGCACGTGATTTGGCGTTCTAAAACAGTGGCAGCATAAGGGTGCTTTCACACTTCCGCTACATATGCACTACAGGCCGCCCATTCGCTTCTGTAATGCCGCCGTTACGCTAACCTGCAGCTGAACGAAAAGAAGAAAATGCTCTTCTTTTTGTTCTGACACTGATAGTAGAATTCGGCATTATGAAAGCGAACGGGCGGCTGCAGATCGCGGAACCCAGCCGTTCACTTCTATGGGCAATGCAAGCGGAATGCCAGCATTCCACCAGCATTGCCCCGGGGTCAGCTGGATGTCAGATCCAGAGCGGATTGACCTCTGGCGGCCCCAACACAAGTGTGAAACCACTCTAAAATTACACTGTGCAAGAGGCCTAAAATCAAAACAATTTTGAACTTTTATCTGACTCAGCACTGACCTGCTTTGTTGCAAGTTTTGTTGCAGATGTAACAAGTAGCAGGTCAGATGTCCTGCAAGTTACATTAGACTAGCTTTTATTCCATCTGTACATCAGAATATAGCAGTGTCTGAATCTCCACAAAGAGAGAGGTGTACTGCCACAAAAATATCAGTCAGCTTCCACAGCAATTCACTTTCTACAACTATGAATTCAGTTCTGTCCAAACGTGGAAGGAGGAAGTTGGTCCATGAGAATCACATTTACTTCTTTTCCAAAAGAACCGCTGATGATGTCCTTTCCATCTGGGTATGTGAAAAACGGTCGACCTGCAAGGGACATGTTTGGACCAATGAAGAATCTGGCGAAGTTGTGAAAGTAGTCAATCTTCACAGTCACACAGCACAAGCTGCTAGACCTGAAGCAATCCGACTTGTTAATGAGGCAGTCACCAGGGCAAGGACAACACAGGAGACACCACAACAGATTCTCACAGATGTCATTTCAGGAGCCCATTCTAATGTTGTAGCACTTCTCCCAAGGAAAGCATCACTGAAGAGAACAATACGATTAGCAAGGCAACTTGGCAATATCCCAAGGTTACCTCAAACCCTTGATCAACTTGTTATCCCCCTGGAGTTCCAGGAGATCAGTATTGATGATGTCCAGCAGCAGTTCCTTCTGCATGACTCTGGTAAGCTACTTAACCATTTAACATTGTATTAAAACAATTCCATTATGCACAATTATTGCAAAGTTTCTTTTGCACAAATGTGAAAAATGCTACACTATAAGGTGCTGATATAAAATACTATGGGATTTGTGCCTTCAAGTGAAACTTTGAGGGTAATATAGTGTAGTGAGGCCTACTGATTCCAACTAGTGTTGGCCAATCACTGGAAAGATAGGATCAGATCGGGCCGATCATACCGAAAGATTGGAATTAATTCCGATCTAATCTCCAGAGCTATTTATATATATATATATATATATATATATATATATATATAAATATATATATATATATATATATATATATATATATATACACTGTACGCCCGAACAGTGTGTGTGTGTGTATATATATATGTATATATGTGAGTTGGTGATGGTGGTCTGGCACTTTTGGAACTTTGTAATGCAATAAAGGATTTGTATAGGACTTCAGCAGCGCTTAGCTCTTTAATGCATGTTAAGTACGGGCGGAAGCCAAACCCTGCTCTAGCAGCACACTGAGTCCCCAGTAGAGTTGAGCGATGTTCTAGGTTCAAGGTTCGCCACTGCTGGGGGCGAAACATCCGGGGGCGAAACATCCGGGGGAGAACTGCTGGGGGCGAAACATCCGGGGGCGAACTGCTGGGGGCAAAACATCCGGGGGCGAAACGTCCGTGGGCGAACTGCTGGGGGCGAAACATCCGGGGGCAAAACGTCCGGGGGCGAACTGCTGGGGGCGAAACACCCGGGGGCGAAACATCCGGGTGTTTCGTTCATCCGGGCGAACTGCTGGGGGCGAAATGTGCAGGGGCGAAATGTGCGGGGGCAAAATGCTGGGGGCGAAATGTTCGGGGGCGAAGTGTACCTGGGGGCGAACTGCTGGGGGCGAAATGTTGGGGGCGAACTGCTGGGGGTGAACTGCTGGGGGCGAAACTTCCAACTCCCACAAGTATGATGTACAAACAGTCCTTCATGCAATATTATAGCTTTCCCACAAGTATAATGCCCCCACAGCCCCTCACACAGTACAATGTATAGTGAATCTCCGTACATCAGACTCCGTGACATCAAGCCCGCTGAACAGAAACTTAGTCGCACAAGCTGAATGATGAAACAAGGAGACGGTGGCTTCCTGTTCCATCATTGCATTCATCAGTATCTGCATCCTGAGGATGCAAATACAAGTGGAATTGAGATACCGAACATGGAGTAGCTAAGTGGTGTGGGACACCATTGTATCTGGCCTTTTGTCTGTCCTGGTTTGGCCATCAGACCACACTATGCTCACATTGTCCTAGAGGCATGTGGAATCTAATATTTAAAGCTGAGTGTATGTGTGTATGTATGTCCGCTAAAGGAATCTGCACCGTCGCATTTACAATCAGAAAATTTTGCACAGATGCCCCATGTGAATCAGGGAACGTCATAGACTATGTTTTGAAAGGACAATGTAACCCCGCGCTTTACAGTTACTCTCCAAAAAACCTGCCTCCATTAAAGTTAATGGAGCTGCGAGCTACAGGCTATTAATAGCAGCTGTGATTGGTTGCTATGGGAACAAAGGAAAAGAGAAAGAGACAAACAGACAGAGACAGACAGGGGAAAAAGGTAGACAGACAGGGAAAGAGACAGACAGGGAGAGACAGGCAGAGATGGACAAATACATACAGAGACAGACTGGCAAAGAGACAGATGGGGAAAGAGACAGACCTGGAAAGAGACAGACCTAGAAAGAAACAGACTGGGTAAGAGACAGACGGGGAAAGAGACAGACGGGGAAAGAGACAGACGGGGAAAGAGACAGAAGGGGAAAGAGACAGAAGGGGAAAGAGACAGACCTGGAATGAGACAGACCTAGAAAGAGACAGACGGGGAAAGAGACAGACGGGGAAAGAGACAGACGGGGAAAGAGACAGACGGGAAAGAGACAGACGGGGAAAGAGACAGAAGGGGAAAGAGACAGAAGGGGAAAGAGACAGAAGGGGAAAGAGACAGACGGGGAAAGAGACAGACGGGGAAAGAGACAGACGGGAAAGAGACAGACGGGAAAGAGACAGACGGGGAAAGAGACAGAAGGGGAAAGAGACAGAAGGGGAAAGAGACAGAAGGGGAAAGAGACAGACCTGGAATGAGACAGGCATGGAAAGAGACTGACAGACAGCCACAGCGATAGAGAGAGACAGACAGACACAGAGAGACACAGACAGTCACAGAGAGAGAGAGAGAGAGACAGATAGACACAGAGATAGAGAGAGACAGAGTGATAGACAGACAGACAGAGAGATAGACACAGACAGACAGACATAGATAGAGACAGAGACACACATGGATAGAGATAGAGACACACATGGATAGAGACAGACAGACAGAGACAAACTCACAGAGACAGACACACAGAGACACACACAGAGACACACAGAGACAGACACACAAAGACAGACACACAGAGAGACAATGAGACAAACAGACAGAGACAGACAGAAAGAGACAGAGACAAACAGACAGAGACAGACAGAGACAAACAGACAGAGACTGGGAGAGAGACAGAGAGACAGTTACTATCCCGGCAACGTCCGGGTACTACAGCTAGTACACTATAAAAGCGGAAGAGATTTAGTCTAAACATCTTAAAAGGAAACTTAACAAAGTAGGCCTCCACAAATAGAAACCTATCGAGGAGCACATAAGTGCAATGTTAGAAGTAATCACACAACTAAAATCATTGGAAGAGAATATAACAGACAGACATATTGCAGTGATATTGCTGTGAAGATTATCTGATACGTATCGTGCACTGTTTAAGACCTGAGACATGGGGGTGTGTCCTGGACATGGCGGCGTGAGGAAGTTTGTTCTCAGAGCTCCCGCGCCCACAGCTTCTATTACAGATATCCCGCAGACCCCACTCACCCAGGATGTCCCCAAAGAAGAAACCGGGTAGCACACCCGCTCCTGCCTCCCCCGTGGTGAGCCAGAGACCCCAGGGAAGCTTGTAAAGTACCTGTCGGCACCGGGCCCGGAGCCTCCTCGGGCGGCTCGGAGCAAGATGGAGCTAGCAGGCCTGAGGCACATTCCAGCCGGGAATTCCCCAAGTGCCGCCTGATGACCGCCCACAGCAGAGCAGGAGACCAGCGCTTGGGAGAAAAGGCTGAAGGAGGTGGCGTGGAACCTGGAGGATATGAACACAGGTACGGAGGGCTGGATAGAGGGCATGTCAGTGTGGGGGCAGCGGAGGCCTCGTCCCCTGGAGGATCTCCTGACCCAGGAATCCCAGCCATACTCTGCTCACCGGGGACCCCCCCTCCTTTGGGGCGCACAGGGTCCCAATCACCTACAAATGCCCTGCCCCCCGGCCCTCCACGAGAAGATTTACAGACCCTGAGAGAGCTCATCCTGGCCCTCCCCAGCAAGAAAGGTCTGGAGGATGTTGTGGCCAGAATAGAATCCTCCTAGCAGGTGGCGCTGCCCACCCTGAGAGAAGAAATGGGGGTCCTGGAGGACAAAATTGATGCCACAGAGCAAGCACAGGAGTCCCTGGAGAGCAAAATGGACCAAATTGAAAGGGACTGTGAATCTTCCAATGTCCGCATCAGAGATCTTACCCTGCTCCTGGATGACCAGGAGAACAGGAGCAGGAGAAACAATATCAGGCTGAAGGGTATACCGGAGGACTGGCCTCAAGATCGTTTTGCACCAAAGTCTTGACCATCTTCAATTTGGTCACTGACCGCCCCTCTGAGGCTACCTACCTCTTCGACAAAATCCACAGAGTCGCCAGGCCCGGCCCCAGACCAGCTTCCTTCTCTAGAGATGCCTTGTGCCGCTTGCATTATTATGGAGACAGAGAAAAGATTCTACAGGGGGCTTGGGCACATGGCTCTGTGGAAATAGATGGGGCTACAGTGAAGTTATTTCCGGATGTTTCCGGCCGCACACTACACATGAGACGCCTGCTTCATCCCCTTTTGCTCAGCATCAAAGAAGTGAACACCTCGTACAGATGGGGTCATCCCTTTCATCTGATAGTGCGCAAGGGGGACTCTGTGTTCTTACTGAGGAGGCACTCGGAGCCCCCGGATCTCTTTGCCTTCCTGGGAATACCAGACTGTACAATCCCGGATTGGGCGACTTGGGAACCCCAGGTTTCTTCCGGTCAACGGAGGAGAAAGGGGGATGTTCCCTCCACTCAAAGCGATGAATTGTGAGGATCACGGTGTTCCTTGTGTATTGTGTGGGTGGGGGCGTGTCCTAAGATGGGGCACTGATGGCGAAAGATGGCGCCGGGGTGGCCTGGAGATTGGAAAGTCTTCTATGTCCTCATAGTGACTCTGACATAAGGCCTACTCTGTTGGATGCAATGCTCAGGGAAAAGATGTAAGTATATGTAATTC
Organism: Anomaloglossus baeobatrachus; assembly: GCF_048569485.1. Classification (NCBI taxonomy): domain Eukaryota; kingdom Metazoa; phylum Chordata; class Amphibia; order Anura; family Aromobatidae; genus Anomaloglossus; species Anomaloglossus baeobatrachus. The sequence goes on along the minus strand of NC_134354.1, from coordinate 410,549,627 downwards.
CTGTTCATAAGAATACATGGTATTCAGGACAGGTGGGTGGGGGGAAATGTTTTTGCAAGTTTCTTCTGATGGGTGGGGTTCGTGGGGGTTATTAGGCAGACCTTTCTAACAGTGTTATACCACAAAGCTAAGGGTATGTTGGCTAAGTGTAGGAGACACTTCTACAAATGTTGTAATAAGAGTGTCAGGACCCTGGCTAGAGCTCTGCGGACTCAGAGAGCGAGGGGCTATGTTCCTAGAGTGAATACCTCAGGAGGCGGGTGGACCACATTACCAAAAGACATTGCTTATGCCTTTAAAGACTCCTATTCCTCTCTTTACTCGATAGATGGGGGGCGGTCCGAGAGGGCCAGGGCGGAATTGCGCCAGCGCATCCAGAAGTGTATCTCAGACTCCGGCTTAAAACATCTCAAACCCGAGGATGCAGCCGCCCTTGAGAGGCCCATCTCTGAGAAGGAGTTTTGGGCCGCAATTAAAAATTCTCCCACTGGCAAGACCCCGGGACCAGATGGTTTCCCTTTGCAGTATTACAAAAAGATGGGCTCCCTTCTGCTTTCAAAAGCTAAAGCAGGGACTAAAACTTAACATTTAATATATATCACAATAAAATCAATAGTTCATTAATGCAGTAAAAATATGCCGTTTGGCAACAATTAGGAATAGTCTCACCCAGATGTTTTCAGGGGTAAGACGACACACCGATCCAAGGTTGATCACAAGCCGGAAGAATCAGGAGAAGGCGCCGGGAGGTAGATAAACAAAACCCCTGTCATGCCCCGTGATTGTACTTCCGCCCTGACAAGGGCAGCAACCAAGTGAGCTGTCTGCCCCGCAACCATACAAATTGAACAAAGAAACGTTCTCCCTACTGCTTTCCCCATTTCTCTCTGCCTTTAACAATATCCCACTCTCCGTGACACCCCCCCCACCGAGGGACTCACTAGCCACAAATATAGTAGTCATCCCTAAAGAGGGTAAGGACCCTGCTTCTTGCTCTAGCTACTGGCCTATATCCCTCCTCAATACGGACCTGAAGCTTTTCACTAGAATCTTGGCAGACTCTCCCCGCTGCTGGGGAAAATCGTTCACCGGGACCAGGCTGGGTTTATGTTGGGAAGAGACTTCTAAGGCCCTAAATTTAATTCATAAGGCTAAATCTGAAGGGCAGCCACTAATGCTTCTGTTGACCGACGCAGAAAAAGCATTCGACAGAGTCAATTGGATATTCATGGAGGAGGTGCTGCGGGCAGTGGGTTTGAGGAGGATGATGCTCAGATGGATTTGCTCTTTGTATAGCATCCCATTGGCAGCAGTCAGGGAGAATGGTCTCCTCTCAGAGAGATTTCCCATTCTTAATGGCACAAGGCAGGGCTGCCCCCTCTCGCCCCTCATCTTTATCTTGACTTTGGAATTGTTACTTAGTCGAATAAAAGATAACATTAACATATCGGGTCTAGAGTTGCAGGTTCCTCTTACAAAATTGCGGCGTATACTGACGACTTACTTTGCTTCATTACCAACCCACATGTTTCCCTCCCCAACCTACTGAGAGAGTTTGATACATATTCCTTTCTATCTAACTTTAGAATCAACATGTCAAAATCTGAGGCCCTAAATGTAACCCTTCCCCAGGATCAAGTAGTATTGTTACAGTCCTTGTTCGGTTTTAGATAGTCTAGCCATTCCCTGAGATACTTGGGGGTCCACTTGGCAGTGGACACTAGTCAATTATTTAAACTGAACTATCTTCCTTTCCTGCAATCCATTAGAACAGATTGCGCAAACTGGGGGAAGGGCTCTTTCACCTGGTTTAGGAGATGTGCAATACTGAAGATGAATATTCTCCCTCGTCTCCTATATCTATTTCAGTCCATGCCAATTAGGATCCCGAGTTCCTTTTTCAAGGACCTAGATTCGCTACATACTAAGTGCATCTGGGCAGGTAGGCCGGCGAGGCTCTCCCGTTCCCTCCTGTGTAGACCTAAGTGTAGGGGAGGCTTGGGAATTCTTGATCTGAAAAAATATTACTGGGCCACACATGGTTAGGGTACTGGATTCGTGTCGTCACTCTAAGATGAAGCCATGGGTTGCCCTGGAACAGAGTTTTTCGGAAATACACCTCCCGGCCATCCCTTGGCTTATGAACTTTTTCCTGGCTGTCTTGAGGTCTCACCCCACGATTGGCACTACTCAGGATTGCTGCTCGAGAGGGGAGGTTCGCAGTCTTCTCCTGCCGGTGCCCTCCCCCTTGTCACCTATATTAGGTGACCCGGATTTCCGTCCTCGCCTCTCGGATCCTGCTTTTCGGAGTTGGGCTCAGGGGGGTAGATTCAGGGTTTGCCAACTGGTGGGAGGGGGGGGACTTCTTTCACGGATATCCTTAGTCTCCTGACGTCGGACCCTCTGGGGAGATGGAGGGCTATGCAATTGAGGCATTTTCTGTGCTCCCTACCCTGCTTCACTCGGTACGCTGGGCCTCCTACGAGATTCAAAAAATTGTGCCTGGGGGAGGGAGTGCTGCGGCACTCACTTTCGCTGATATACAACTTGTTATCTGATCCAGGGGACTTGCCCCCTCCGGCTTACTTGCGGCAGTGGGAAAGGGACCTGGGGATTGCTCTGTCAGACTCGCAAAGGGATAAAATATTACTGTTGGCACATAAAACCTCAATTAGCTCTAGACTGTTGGAGCCTAATTTTAAACTGCTAGCGAGGGTACAGAGTCCCGAACAGATTGCATAAGATATTCCCCTCAGTGGACCCTACTTGCTAGAGATGTGGTACGGGGGAGGGCGACTACGTGCACATTTTCTGGTGCTGTCCTTCTCTGCGGCGGTTTTGGTCAGATGTGGGGGAGGCAATCAGACTGGTGACTGGTACGAGGGAAACGCTGGGTCCGGAACCGTTTATTTTACAGTCGGAATCCCCAGCCGATCAATACAAGCGCTCTTTGCTAAGATTTTTGGTCATGGTAGTCAGGTCTTGCATACCGCTTGGTTGGAGGTCAACTGCTCCCCCCACGTTGGTACAGTTGGTCTCAAGGGTTAACGACCTTTGGCACATGGAGGACGTCCTCTCTTTAACAGTCAATAAGAAGATTTTTACAGGACATGGTTTCCTTGTATGGAGTTCATTTACTCGACTGATTACATCAGATTGCTCTCTGACTCACGGGAGGCCTCCGGCGGGTCGGAGGTGTGATGCTCTGGGAGGAACTCCCCTTTCCCCCCCCCTTTTTTTTTTTCTTTACCTCCTCCTACTTCTTTCTTGCTCCCTTCCCTTCTATTCGTTCCTTTTACCCTTCTCTTTCTCGCTGACCTCTACTCTCTCTAGGCTTCGTTCCCATTTTTCTCTGCTCTAGTTTCCATCTTCTCTGTATGGGGTTGATTCTAAAATGTTTAAAATCCGGCCAGGCTCATTTGGTTGAGAGGATGGGATTTGTTTATATGTGCTGATTGTCGGGTTTCATGTCAGAATTCTGTCCTCGATATAGTTAATGCAGCTCCGTGGGGAGCAAGAGATATCATTTCATGTTATGAGTTTGCCTTTAAAATAAAGAAATAAAAAAAAAAAAAAAAGACCTGAGACATAGCTAACAATAGAAATTATAAAGACCAAACTAGTAGATGAATACCAGAGAAGAAATGAACTTGTTCAGAAGTCCACAAAAAGTGACAGCGGAATTGATGTTAAAGCAATAGATACAAGGTCACTCAAGAAAAAAAAATAGAGTATGTTTTAGATGCAACAAACAAGGACAGTTAAAGGGGTTGACCATTTTCTCTAAGGGGTACTTTGCACACTAAGACATCGCAAGCCGATGCTGCGATGCCGAGCGCGATAGTTCCCGCCCCCGTCATCATATCGCTACGGCTGCTTCACATGCACTCACCTGCCATGCGACGTCGCTCTGGCCGGCGAACCGCCTCCTTATTAAGGGGGCGGGTCATGCGGCGTCACTGCGATGTCACACGGCAGGCGGCCAATAGGAGCGGAGGGGCGGAGATGAGCGGGATGTAAACATCCCGCCCACCTCCTTCCTTCCGCATAGCCGACGGGAGCCACAGTGACACAGGTAGGAGATGTTCCTCGCTCCTGCGACTTCACACACAGCGATGTGTGCTGCCGCAGGAGCGAGGAACAACATCGGACTGTCGCGTCAGCATAATTATGGAATTCGCCGACGCTACACCGATGATACGATTACGACGCTTTTGCGCTCGTTAATCGTATCATCTAGGATTTACACACTACGATGTCGAGAGCGACGCAGGAAGTGCGTCACTTTCGACATGACCCCACCGACTTCGCACCTGCGATGTCGTAGTGTGCAAAGCCCGCCTTAGGCTAAGTTCACACTTCCATTGTTTTGCATCAGTCACAATCCGTCGTTTTGAGAAACAACTGAATCCTGCAGAGCTTCAGTTTTTTCCCCATAGACTTGTATTAATGATGGATTGTGACCAACTGCCCTGCATTGCATCCGCTATGCGACTGATCAGACGTGAAAAGACTGACAGTCGGACGGAAGCAACGCAGAATGTAAAGTTTTTTGTAGCGTCAAAAAAATGCACCGTGCAGGATTCTGTCGGCATCCATCATCGTTATAATGGAAGCCTATCACTGGAATGCGTTGGAATCTGTTAAATGACTGATTCCAGTGACAGATCCGTTTTTAGCAACAGAGCATGCTCAGAAGTGGAAATTCCTTTCTGGTTAGTACAAAATTATCTCTCTCTCTGTCTGTCGGTTGGTCTCTCTCTCTTTGCCGATGTGATCTCTCTCTCTCTCTTTGTTGGTCGGTCTCTCTCTCTCTATCCGTCGGTCTCTCTCTCTGTCGGTCTGTCGGTCTGTCCCTCTCTCTCCCTCCTAAATACTCACCGATCACTGGCGCGGCGTGGTGCTGCACAGCTGTCACACCGCTCTGCCAGCTTCTCCTGGTTTTGAAAATGCTGGCCGCTCATTATTTCATCTCATATTCACTGCTTCTCCCACCCATCGGCGCCTATGATTGGTTGCAGTTAGACGAGCCCCCACACTGAGTGACAGCTGTGTCACTGCAACCAAACACAGCCGCCGGTGGGCAGGTCTATATCATGCAGTAAAATAAATAAATAATTAAAAAAAAATACATGCGGTCCCCCCAATTTTTATATACCAGCCAAGGTAAAGCCACATGGCTGAGGGCTGGTATTCTCAGGATGGGGAGCCCCACGTTATGGGGAACACACCCAGCCTAAAAATATCAGCCAGCAGACGCCCGTAAATGCCACATCCATTAGATGCGACAGTCCCGGGACTCTACCCGGCTCATCCCGAATTGCCCTGGTGCGGTGGCAATCGAGGTAATAAGGAGTTAATGGCAGCTCATAGCTGCACTGAGTCCTAGCTTAGTGATGGAAGGTGTCTATGAGACACCCCCCATCACTAAACTGTAGTGAAAGAAAATAAACACAAACACCGAAAAATCCTTTATTCTAAATAAAAGACAAAAAACCACTATCTTTCAACACTTTATTAAAATTCCCAAATACCCCTCCAGGTCCGTCGTAATCCACATGAGGTCCCACGATGCTTTCAGTTCTGCTACATCGGAAGCTGACAGGAGTGGCCGTAGAGCACTGCCGCTCGCTGTGAGCTCCACGGAGCAACTGAAGTGAATCACGCTGTCAGTGGTGACGTCACTCAGGTAGTGCCGGTGTGTGTGCTGTCATGATGGGGGTGGTAGTGCCTGTATGTGTGCGGTGATGATGGGTGCGGTATTGCCTGTATGTGTGCGGTGTTGATGGGGGCGGTAGTGCCGGTGTGTGCATGCGGTGATGATGGGGGCAGTAGTGCCGGTGTACGCAGTGATGATGGGGGCGGTAGTGCCGGTGTGTGTGCGGTGATGATGGGGCAGTAGTGCCGGTGTGTGCGGTGATGATGGGGGCTCTCTCTCCCCTTTGCCAGGTAACGGAACCATTTTGTTAATGGACCCGTCCCATCAGTTGTACCACAATCTGCAACACATCAGTCACATAAGAATTGGGACTGATGCAAAACAACGGAAGTGTGAACTTAGCAATATTAGTGCAGCTTTTTTCACAAATGGATTAGTAATCTGTCCAGAAAAAGGGCTGCTTGCGGTAGAGAGGCGCCAGATGTTGCAGAGGGGCGAAACGGAATATGTAGTTGCACTGGCAGCAGATGGTACTGTCACGGTAGCTGAAGTGGGTCACTGGATCCCTAAACACTTCCCTCGTGTCCACAACAATTGTCAATAGTGGGAGGTGGCACTTACTGTGATGGTATAGGACCTCCGGGGCCGCTCCTATAAAGGTGGTGTCTGGGTGCAGGTGTTGGAGCGCCCGTGATGTTTGTGCAATTAGAAGCAGCTAAACACACGGGTGAATTTGCATTAACACTTTAATGAAGGAAACAGGGTACAGTCTCTCTCTTGAAGGCAAAGAGGCAGCAGTTCACTGTATAGGGTACATTTAGTATTTGGCCTATGAAAGAAGGCGTCTTCTCCTTATGCAACAAGCAAGCTTGGGCCTCTAAGGGTGGCTGGAGTACAGTTCTCCTCACTTGCTGATGGAGGTAATATAATGCACAGTCCAGGTAATGCTTCATTGATAGAGGGACCTTCACAAGTTGGTTTCCCATGGCCACACACTGCTGGTATGAAGCTACTCACGGTTTTGGCGCTACTGTTCCCTATTGCAGGGGGTAGGGCAGACAGAGTTTGTGGCATAGAAGTCACATTACACTGGTTCTGGCTTGAAGCACATAGAAAGCCAGCATGCAGGAGAACCCATGTTCAGCCTTATCTCTCCTGGCTGTAGGAAGCTTCACTCCTTTGTGGAGGTGATTATATGAAGGAAAAGATGTCCCCTCAACATGGACTGTGATAGAGCTTCTGGGAACTTCTTCTGTGTCTCCTGACTACATTTGTTTTATCCAGTTTACTGGATGTGTCAGCTCCGAGGTGGGAGAAACCTCCCAGCCGTTGCCATGGCAGCTTGTTGTGAGGAGAATGAACACCTAACTTTCATACGTGTAAATTAACCAGTAGATGGCAGCAAAGTACATTTAAGAATTCCCAGTGTACGAACTGACACAGTGCAAATCATACTGAATAACTCTCGGTGCACAAAGTAATTCTGGCACACTGGAACAGATCTACTGCCACAAGACAACTGTTTAATTCAGCAGCAGAATGGGTACTGGGATACCACATGCCGATGAAACACATGTGCCCCAACATGCTCCCTGACCGGACCAGCAATTTCACATGCAAGGCATTTTAGAATTCGAGGAGGCTATTGGACTGATCTGGTCACATGCTCATCCATCAATAGCCATAGTTTAGATAGAAGTGCAGGTCAGTATATGAGTAAAGTTGCACAAACAAAAGAAAGTGGCTGGCCCTTTTAAATAAAAATATGCAAATCCGAACAAGAGAAAGAATTTAAAAAATAAAATAAAACAAAGCTACTAACTCTAATTCGTATGCAAAGAATTGGAATACCACTTTTTCAGTGACAAATAATCAGATATTTCAAGGTCAGTGCATCACCTCTGGAGCAGCAAGTCACATGGTAGGTGGAAAAAGCTTTTTCACAGAACTTGACTTAAATAACAAAAAAACAATCCAACTTGCTGATGGAAGCAACATAAATGCAGAATATACTGGACATAGAGACCTCATCAAGGCCCGACTGGGACAAAAAGCAGTCCTGGCCCTTGTAGTCTGATGGATACTTCTAAATAAAAACCTGAGTGACTATTTACCTTCAGAAGTCACATAATTAGTAAATTGAGTCCACCTGTGTGTAATTTTTTCTCAGAATAAGGCCGGCATCACACTGGCGTATGACTCGCATGAGTGCAATGTGAGAAAATTTGGCATTGCACTCGGCCCAATGTCCCAATCAGGGAGCTCAGATCTATCTGCGTGTGTTTCCTCAGCACTAACTGGACTGAGGGAAAAATCGCAGCATGCTGCGATTGTCCTTGAATCCCGGCTCGCGGCACCCATTCAAGTCTATGAATGAAACATCGGACTTCACTCAGAAGAAACCATGGGCCTTCCCAGCCAAAAATACCAGACCCCAGCTTTTAGCTTCACCTTTGCTGGTGATCCAATTTGGGGGGTTCCTTACATTGTTTTTGAAAAAAAAAAAAATTATTTAATTTGAAAATAATTTTAAACATCAACGTGGGGTGCCCTCTGTTTTGGATTAAGAGTCAAAGGGAAGCTGCCAGCTGCAGGCTGCCTGCTTTACCTTAGCTGGCTACCAAAAATAGGGGGGACCCCACATCAATTTTTTTAATTAAATTATTGAATTTGTGGCTAAATACAAAGACAAACACCCTTTAGTGTCACATGAAAGGCACTAAAGGGTGCAAGTTTGCAATGTGTAGGGGGGTGGGACATTTATATATTTATTTGACATTATCTATCTATCTACCTGTCAGTCTGTCTGTCTATCCATTCACCTCTTTAGCTATCTGTCTATCTAGCTTTTGACAGAATGTACAGTATAAAATCATATTAAAAACTAATGGGACATGAACAACACACGGATGTCACACAGAGACTAGGCGAGGGGGAAAATGCACTTGCGCAGCATTCGCATGACATACAGATTGACACTCGCACGCCACTTGCATCTTACTCCAAGATGGTTCAGTTGGAGTAACAACGGTTTTTCATACGCAGATGAGACCTAACCCTTAAGCGGGCTTTACACGCTACGAGATCACTACAGCGATCTCGTTGGGGTCACGGATTTTGTGACGCACATAAGGCCGCTGTAGCGATGCCGTTGCGTGTGACACCTATGAGCGATTTTGCATCGTCGCGAAAACGTGCAAAATTGCTCATCGGTGATATGGGTGTCCATCCTCAAATATTGTTACTGCAGCAGTAACGAAGGTGTTCCTCGTTCCTGCGGCAGCACACATCGCTCCGTGCGACACCGCAGGAACGACGAAGCTCTCCTTACCTGCCTCCCGGCCACAATGCGGAAGGAAGGAGGTGGGCGGGATGTTCGTCCCGCTCATCTGTGCCCCTCCGCTTCTATTGGGCGACGGTTCAGTGACGCTGCTGTGACGTCGCTGTGACGCTGAACAAACCGCCCCCTTAGAAAGGAGGCAGTTCGCTGGTCACAGCGACGTCGCAGGGAAGGTAAGTAGTGTGACGGGTCTGGGCGATGTGTGCCATGGGCAGCAATTTGCCCGTGTCGCACAACCAATGGGGGCGGGTACGCACGCTGGCGATATCGGTACCGATATCGCAGTGTGTAAAGCGGCCGTTAGTCGTATGATCCAGACATCTGGCCTTCTTGGAAGAATGGCAAGAAGAAAGACATTTTTGAAAGCGAGTTTGTAGTTTGCAAAAAGCCATGTAGGGCACACAGCTAGCATGTGGAAGAAGGTGCTCTGGTCAGATGAGACCAAAATACAACTTTTTGGGCTAAATGCAAAACGCTATGCTTGGCAGGAAACTAACACTGCACATCACCCTGAAAAAACTGGCAGCATCATACTGTGGGAAGGCTTTTCTTCAGAAAGGAGAGAGGTGATGGGATGATGGGTGGAGCTATATACAGGGCAATCCTGGTGGAAAACGTGTTAGAGGCTCATAAGACTTGAGACTTGGGCATAGGTTCACATTCAGCAGCTACAATCGAATGGTTTAAATCACGGATGGCCAATTTATTTTCCAAGATGCCTCATGAGAGATCGTGACTGATGTAGAGTGCCAAACCAATATGCTGAAATTAATTCGGCTTAGTATTAATATTAACAAATAATTACAATTATTATTTTATATCAATATTATCACTTAATATCGAGCAGAATTAAGTATGCTGACATCCCCTATATAAAGTTTTGAGCCCACACATAGTCTCCCTATACACAGCATGACCCATCAGACAGCCACCTAAATACCATATGAGCCAACAAACAGCTCCAACATAGTCCCCCATATACACATATGAGCCCACAGCCAGCCCTTTATATACAGTATGAACCACTACATAGCCCGTCTATATGCAGTATGAGCCTCCACATATCCTCCTAAATACAGTATGAGCCCCTACATAGCCTCTCTGTATACAGTTTAAGCCCCAACATAGCTACTATATACAGTATGAGCCCCTGCATAACCTTCTATATACAGAATGAGCCCCCATACAGCCCTCTATATACAGTCTGAGTCACGACATAGCCCCTCTATATACAGTCTGAGCCCATGCATAGCCCCTATTTATACTATGAGCACCTACATAGCCACTCTGTATACAAATGTTAATCAAAAGTCTCATGTCATTACAGTCATTTGGAAAACTCAATTAGGCTCAAAAATACTTTCTATAGCATAATGAATCTGGAAGAGAAACAATGACTTCAAGAAAATGTAACTGGTATAAGAATAATTTTTTATTATTTATTTATTTTTTAATTAAAAATTAAATTAAAAGAAACTTAATAAATAAAATAAAATAATGGAGCCTCCAATGCAAAAAGTACACACAAAAAGAGGCTGCTAGGGATGGTAGGAAGAGAAATGCACCCTAAAAGCACTCCTAAAAATGGCAACACCACAGCTATACACAATTTGCTGCTAGTGATCCCAAATATTATATGGGTACCTCGGGTGTCAATACACCCATAGTATAGTGAATAGAATAATACACAAATAAATAAACCCACCAGGGACACCTCCTGCCACTAAATCATTAGTATCTAAATTCCTGCAATACTAGTAGCGCGAATGCCCAAAATAAATAGGTGAATCCCAACTGCATACCTGTATATGATCAGATGTTAACATTCTCTCCTAGCTCGCCTCTAAAGCCCGACGCTTGTTTCATACACGTGACTTCCTCAGGGAGTGTGTGTGTAGGGAGGGAGTGATAATGCCGCTCCTTTATACTACCATGAGACAATTTCTCAATGACTGAGCCATAAGGTAAATACTCCACCAGTACACTTGCGCTGGCGGGGTATATGCACCACTCGTAATAGCATACAAGAAGGAGAACAGTCGAGTGTATATGCAAATAGAAATTTATTTATTATCAAAAGAGACAAACGCAAGACAGCAATATAAAGGGAGTTAAAAACTACCACTGAATCAAGGGGGGCAAACACTGTGATGAAAATGTACAATACAGTTGTTATCAATAGCCGTGGGAGAGGTGAACATATATGGCTATTCTGTTAAACCATCAAAAATAGATGTGATATAATGATAATATCTATTGTTCACACTCTCTACTAGTCGTGGGAGAGGCATGCGGTTTAAAACAATGGAGGAAACAATCAGCCGTGGGAGGAGAGGTGCTGGATGTTTAACAATCCTCTAGTCGTAGCATGAGGGAAGGTAAAGGTATACTGAAAGATAGTCAAACACACTGGGGTAGGTGGAAAATATCAATACTCTATTTAACTGACAATTGCAGTATATATACTGGTAAAGCCCAACCCCACCCAGGTATGTAAAAAACCCATATCAACAGTTTCCAACCACAGGCCAATAGTTACCAATAGTTCTCTGGCAGACGAATTATCACAAAGTCTAAAGTGCAAGTGCATATCAATAGTAAATGTCCAATGTCAAAGAAAAAAGTCACAGTAAAAAACCACATGCCAACAAGAAACCAGCCATGGAAGTCAAAGGTATAGAATCACATGATGCACATACCCAAAGAGGAGAACGGGATCGCCACCAGAAAGAGGTTTTTTACATACCTGGGTGGGGTTGGGCTTTACCAGTATATATACTGCAATTGTCAGTTAAATAGAGTATTGATATTTTCCACCTACCCCACATGTAAATATAAAAGCAATACAATAAAAAGTTCCCGCCCAACAACAACTGGTCCCTTGGTGTATTTTTTAATCTTACATAGGCATTCTCTATTTGTCTCCAGCTGTAGCCCCTTTCCTGAAATCTTCGTCTCAGATCCCGTGCTTGTTCCTCAAAATGTTCATCGTTACAGCATATTTTCCTTATTCTTAAATATTGACCCACCGGTAATCCTTTCACAACAGATGGTTTATGTGATAAGTCTGCTGATAGAAATTAATTTGTGGCCATCTCTTTTCTATAGTCATCAGTGGTTAGAAATCCACCATCTTCTGTTCTTATTGAGATGTCAAGAAATTCTAAGTTTCTGCCACTTTTATACGTCAATATCAAATTGACTTCATTATGATTCAACCTCATCATCAACTCATCCAATTCCATTTTGGTGCCCTCCCAGATAAACCAAACGTCATCTATGTAACGCATCCATTGTTGTACTTTGTCTATACCTTGGATGGGGCTGCATCAGAACATGTCCCTTTCCCATGCACCCAAGAACAGGGCGCATGCAGCCCCCATCGCCGTACCTTGTAACTGTAAATATATTTGATTACCAAATACAAAACAATTGTGGGTCAGAACAAACTCCAATAAGATCAAAATTAATTCCACCATTTTAGGATCCATATTACTGGAGTGTAGAAACCAGGTCACAGCTTTCAGCCCATTACAATGTCTAATCGAGGTATACAGAGCCTCAATGTCTGCGGTTACCATAATCAATCCTTCTGAGAGTTGCATCCGATTCAATCTTTGTAAGGCTTCCGTAGTGTCTCTTATAAATGGTGGTAAAATAGTGACCAACGATTTGAGATAATGGTCTATAAAAAGATAAACCATCTCAGAAAAATCCTTGTTCCCCGAGACTATTAGTCTTCCTGGAGGGTCACCAATATTCTTGTGAATTTTAGGGATAATATAAAAAGTGGAGAGTTTAGGATTAAGTCCTCGAATTGTTTTTACAACTTCCTTGGGGATAATACTTTCCTCACATGCTTTTTCAAGAATCTCAACCAAGGATGCCTGGAATTTTGATACTGGATTGAATGAGAGCTTCTTATAGAAATTGGTATTGTGTAGCAGCTTGTTGGCTTGCCGAATATACATCTCATTAGGCCAAATCACCAGGTTACGGTCTTTATCCGCTGGCTTGAACACACAATCTTCCCACTCCTGCAATTCCTTAATAGCTTTCCTTTCTCCACAATTCAAATTGTATGTCCAGTTTTTATCCAATGCCAACCTCTTAGACTATGTGCCCACGGGGAAAGTGTCTTGCGGGTATATCCACAGGACATTCAGCAGGAGCTCCCAGAAATCCGCAGCACATTTTTGTCTGTTTACATGCTGCAGTTGTATTGGAGAATGTCTTGCGGATATGCTGCAGGCATTCTGCATTCAGGATACAGTACCATGGCTTTGGCACTGCATCCTCAATGCAGAACAAGTGCTGGAGTGATCGGGGCATTCATACTTACCTCCATCACGCAGCACTTCACTTTCCGGCGGTGTCTGTCAGTGTCTGCACTGTGCAGGAGAAGGTGGGCGGACCTGAACTAGCTCCGGCTGTCACAATACTGGAGCTCGCGCAGGCCCCGCCCACCTCCTGCTTTCTGTCCCCTGGCTCCACCGCGCTTCTCTGCACCGGAGGAAGTGACTCCGGTGTCTGCTATCAAGGCAGGTAAGTATGGGACCCTGCGGAGAAATCCGCAGGAATAATTGACATGCTGCAGATGTTTCCGCAGAGAAATTCGCATTATTTCCGCTGTGGAAAAAAACGCAGCATGGGCACAGCAGCTCCAAAATGCCATAGAAATGGCTGGGGACTCGCTGTACTGCGGATTTTTGAAAAATCCGCAGAATTTGACAAATTCCGCAAATTTTTCGCAGCGTGGGCACACAGCCTAAATGTCATCAGACACCATTCTGGAAAATATATCCACTTCTTGGCATATACTCAAAGCCAGGAATTTTCTGGATTTATAAAAAAATATCCTTAGGAAATTGACTCACCTCCGTTCTAGGTTCGTTTTCTTCCAATAAAGATTCTAGAACCCTCAGTGCTTCAATTTCCTTCTTGGTCATTAAATCCTCCTTGATGTCATTGTTATGATGTAATTTCTTCAGAATTACCGTATTTTTCGGCCCATAAGACACACTTTTTTCCCCCCAAATGTTGGGGGAAAGTGGGGGGGTGCGTCTAATGGTCTGAATATAGGGCTGCGGCCGGAATGAGGGTGTTGCGGTGGAGCGGGTCATCGGCGGCACGAGCAGGCTGAGGCAGCGCCTGCCGTGACCACGTGGGCCCCCTCATTACATATGCACGCCCATCCTCCCGCCCATCATCTCTCAGCGCTGAAGCCGGCGCAGACAGGTGGGCGGGATGATGGGCGGGAGGTGCGCATATTAAACAGCCAGCCGTGATCACCCCTAGCAACTACAGCCTGAAGTGATCATGTGCGGCTGTATTACTGCCCCCCCGCGCATCATCATCAGCGCGGGGTGCAGTGAATCAGTACGGCATACTCACCGTTCCCCTGCAGCTTCGTGATGTCCTCCTGTCTGCCGGTCAGCTGATCTGTGTAGAGAGCAGTGAGCACAGCGATGACATCATCGCTGTGCACGCCGCTAGTCACGCAGGTCAGCTGACCAGCAGATGGGAGGACATCGCGATGCTGCAGGGAAGTGACCTGTGACGGCTCCACACTCCAGCGGCGCTGCTGCCGCCTCAGACAGGGGGAGAAGCAATGCTGCATGGAGCGAGGAAAGGTAAGTATAAACGTTGTTTGTTTGTTTTTTATGTGTGATACAGAATACATGCCATATACCAGGATGGGGTTATTTATCAGGATGGGGGTATATAGCAGGATGGGTGTGTATAGCAGGATGGGGCCATATAGCAGAATGGTTGGGGTATATAGCAGGATGGATGGATGGGGGTATATAGCAGGATGGATGGTGGTATATAGCAGGATGGAATATATAGCAGTATATATCAGAATGGGGGAATATAGCAGGATGGCAGTATATAGCAGGATGGGAGTATATAGCAGGATGCCAGTATATAGCAGGATAAGGGCATATACCAGGATGGGGTACATATACAAGGCAGGAGGATCATTACCAGGATGGGGTACCTTAGCAGAGAATTTGGGGACATTACCCCCCATAACATTGTCAGCAGCAGATCCTCACCCCATAACAGTGTCATGACCACATTTTTTGCTTAACATTTTATTTTCCTATTTTCTTCCTCTAAAACCAGGGTGCGTCTTATGGTACGGTGCGTCTTATAGTCCGAAAAATACGGTACCTTCTTTGCAAACAAATGGACATCCTTGATTGTTAAAAATGGATCTAAAGACCGGGAAGGAGAAAAGGTTAACCCTTTATTCAAAACCCTAATCTGTGCTTCAGTTAAAACATGTTTGGAAAGATTAATTACCTTGTTCCGGTCGTTACTTTTTTTATTCCTTATTTTTTGTTTCCTTTATTTTATTTTACCAGTGTATCTAGTTACAGGTCTAGTTTCCCCACTCACACTTTGTTCACGAGTGGATATAACACTGTCATTTGTCGAAGCCATTGAAGTAACTGATCCACTCCTATATTTGTATGATTTCTTAGATGTGTCCTTAAACTGCCATCTATAAATTCTGTTTTCGTAATCAGTAACATCCCTCGCAAATTTCTTAATTTTCAATTAACTTATTTCCTTCTCCCAATTTTTCCATGTTAGTCTTATTATCTTTAGTGCACCTATCCAGGGCTTCTTTAGACAAATCCGTGTGCAAACTCTTCTCAATCCTCTCAATCTCATCATCAAGCGTTTCCAATGTCCTAGAATTATACTCATTAATAATAATTTTAATAAAAGAAAAAGAGCACACTGATGCCGCCTCCATCCATCTTTTAGTGAGCTCATCGTCCTCTAGGCTAAAGGTGGGGTAGAGCTGTACCCTCAGACCTGTAGGGATGATATTTTGAGCTACATCATTTTCTAAAGAGGTTTGAATCCACCATATCTTCATTTTTTTATACAATGCATTCTTATATTTCTGTACTGTTTCTTTATTTGTGGCAGAGGTTTCATTAAAATTGCCGGAGACTCCTTGTTTAAACAGGTTGGATGCTATTGTCCTCAAACTTTGCTCTCTACTTTTCATATCCATTATAAATGGAGACAATCTGTTCATAAACAGAGTACAGTAATTAATCAAAAGTCTCATGTCATTACAGTCATTTGAAAAACTCAATTAGGCTCAAAAATACTTCCTATAGGATAATTAATCTGTAGGAAAAATAATGACTTCAAGAAAATGTAACTTGTAGAAGAATATTTTTTTTTTTTTTTATTAACAATTAGATTAAAAGACACTTAATAAATAAAATAAAAATAATGGAGCCTCCAATGCAAAAAGTACACACACAAAGAGGCTGCTAGGGATAGTAGGCAGAGAAATGCACCCTAAAAGCACTCTTAAAAATGGCAACACTACAGCTATACACAATTTGCTGCTAGTGATCCCAAATATTATATGGGTAACTCGGGTGTCAATAAGCCCATAGTATAGTGAATAGAATAATACACAAATAAATAAACCCACCAGGGACACCTCCTGCCACTAAATCATTACCATCTAAATTCCTGCAATACTAGTAGCACAAATACCCAAAATAAATAGGTGAACCAACTGCATACCTGTATATGATCAGATGTAAACATACTCTCCCAGCTCGCCTCTAAACCCCAATGCACGTTTCATACACGTGACTTCCTCAGGGGGTGTGTGTAGGGAGGGAGTGACAATACCGCTCCTTTATACTACCGTGGATTGGAGAATAAGATCCTGCTGGGGCCTAATAATGCATGCGCAGTGGCCGTGTAATGAACTCCTACTTTGCCCCTTTATACTGTATATAGTATGAGCCCCTACATAGCCCCTCTGTATACAGTATGAACCCTTAATTAGCCCCTGTATATACAGTATAAGCCCCCACATAGTCTCCTAAATACAGTATGAACCCTCATAGCCTCCTAAATATAGCATCAGCACCCACATAGCCTTCTATATACATTATGAGCCTCACATAGCCTCCAATATACTTTTATGAGTCCCCACATAGCCTCCCTATATATAGGAATCCCATACACATGGAAAAAAAGAAATCCACATAAACACCTTCCGCCAGTTCCCCTGGTGCTCTGCATCGGCCTCTGGTGCACCGACACTCCGCACAGCACATGTGATGATGTGACATCATCGCATCTGCTTCCCCTCATCTGATGCAGTTTTTTGCCAGGAGGGGAAGATTGGGCGCAGAAATATGCTGTAGAAATTTCAGCACCAAATCTGCATCTCTTGGCAAAAAAAGCGGGTTTTTTTGCCATGAGATGCAGGTTTGTGAACTCAGTGACCACACCTCAGGTGAGGTCACTCAGTTCAATGAGGTCACCTGAGGTTAGGTTACCTGCAGTCAAAGGTGGAGGACTGTGGTAACCCCCAGCTATGACCGCAAATAACCTGAGTGACGTCACCACTCATCTCTGCAACTGAATCTCTGACTGAAGCTCATAGCAGGCGGTCATGTTCTATGCCTATGCACTGTCACTTCAGTATGTAGCAAAGCTGTAATAGTTGTGGGACCTAGTGTGGATTACGTTGAATCTGGGTGTTTTGGGGGTTATTAAAGGAGTGAAATAGGGTGTTTATTTGTATTTTATTTCAAATAAAGGATTTTTTTCGGTGTTTGTGTTTCTCATAGACGCCTCCCATTACTAATATAGGCCTTAATGGCAGCTGTGAGTTATCATTAACTCCTTACTACACTGATTACCACCGTACCAGGGCAATCGGGATGAGCCAATTAAAGTTCCAGGATTGTCACAGCGGATGCAACAATCTTGGGTGACAGCAGGCTGAGGAGCCTAATAACTATGTGTCTCTCAACCTGAGAATAGCAGCTCCCAGCTGTTGGCTTTATCATGGCTGGGTATCAAAATTGGGGGGACCACATGTCATTTTTAAAAAAATATTACTTTAAATAATTTTTAAAAATCCAAATGCCTTTGGTTCCTCTTATTTTGCTACACAGCCAAGATAAGCATGTAGCTGGTGGCTGCAGCCTGTAGCTGTATGCTTTATCTGTGCTGGTATCATAATATGGGGACCCTATGCCAATTTTTTTATTTATTTATTTATTTTTACACCAAGCTACAGTGACTCGCAGAAAGTGCCTCTGATTGCAAGCAGTCAGACACTCTGGTACTTTTGAACCTACGCTGATACAGACTTTAAAGTCTGGGTTCGCCCATCACTATAAATGAGTAATACTTTCTAATTTGAAAAAGGACAGTGACCAGACTGAACAAATGGCTGAAGTCAGTGCAGGCCCAAACACTGCAAATGACCAAATACAACCAAACCGAGATACAGAACCAAGCAGTTCTACAATAGAAAACAAAGGTAAACCCCCTGTACCTCTCTCTTACGTAGCAGTATAGTCAATTTGTATGAACCCACATTTTGGGAAGGCATATCTCAGCTCTCAAAAGGAGAACCCAATAAATGGATCAAGGCTGTAGAAGAAGAAATAAAATCCATGCATGACAACCAAGGATATATAGCACTCGCACAAATGCAAAGAGTTAACCCAATAGCATACATATTCATGGGATTTTCCATTATCTTAGGGTTCTTGGAGAAGAAGGACTTCTGGACTTACAATGCTGCCAAATTGAAGACATGACTACAGATATTTTAAAATAAATATTTTTTTTGTCACCAGATAAGACATTTCAAGATGATTTTTTTACATGAGCTAATTCATTTTATTAAATGATATGTACAACTACTTCTTTCAAGAAAAAGATTGTTGGATGTAAGCAGATTTTCACACATTCTTGTTTATAACACAAATGAAGGAAAATGAAATTAGTGTCAACCCAACATTTAATAAATTGAGAAGAACAGCAATATGGCGATCCTAGTCTCAAGAGACTTCTATGGAATAGCTATATCGTTGGAAATACATAGGAAGATAGTGCTTATTTACGGCTAACCCACTTAAATGTGCTGATTCATCTTGGTCTTTTTTTCCTCTTCTTTGAGTAAAATAATTCTTCCTCCAGAGAGTAGTAAGGATAATTAAAAACCAATAAAAATTGGAATGTTTAGTGCGCCACTCTTCTTATGAAATTCATATGGGCTGTTACCCAAAGCACACATTGTGCCCCCTGGTCCCCAAGCATTTATGTGTTCAGTATATAATGGTGGTAAGGTAATAATTTAGGGGTAATGTTACTGCCCTATACATATAACTATAGCAAGCAGGCTCCAAAAGTCAGTAATCAGGAAGTTGTATTTCTTTGGTTCACTACTGTGTTAAGTAAAATTTTTGGAAAAAATAGTCCCATACTAACTATACCAGCCTCTTACATACTTTGTTCTGGTCTAGACATTTTAGGGAATAATCTAGGGGATCTGTAGTGAGTGGGGCACCAGAGCTCCCAAGACATCCTTGGGACAACAGTGAGCAGGAAGGGCAAGCTGATGCATCACACTGGAGCACAGTGTGTCAGAATGGAGGCGTTTCTTTGTTTCTTTCACAGGCTGTTGGATCACTGGTGGTCAGTGAGAATGGAGGAAAGAAAAATATGAAGCAATAATATAAAAAGATTTTACCACTATAAATGCTGTTTTCTTTGGCAACAAACATAAACAAGAAAAATTACATTTTTGGTAATCTGATCTGAAATGACCCAAGATATAAAAATGTACCATAACCCATGCAATTAACACTATAAAAAAATAAAACAACAAATGTAGCCTTTTCATTATACTGCTGACTCGCCCCAGGGTTATGGAGTACTCAGTCCCGGGCAGTGTACTACTGGGATGTGTCACTGGGTGGCCGTTGCCCAGTTCCGTGACCCTGGGGGTTGCCTTAAAAAGGGTCATATACAGGGGAATGTTTAATAAAGTTTATGTCGTGACGCCACTTGCGGGTTGCGGTTATGGACAGTCTCTCTGTGGGGCTGATGTTGATGGCAGCCTGTATGTTGGGCCCTCTGCAAGTAGGGCCGGGGCCCCAGGGGGAGGCGATGGAGTTAGGCGTGGAAAGAAGGTAGGCCACACAAGCAGTTGCTGTGTAACTGGTTCTCTTTACTCACAGTGGTTGGCAACTGGTACCCGGAGGAAGGCTGGTATTCACCTCTGGTTCCCTTAGTCTCAGTGCCGCATTGGTGACCTGGTGGCTTCTTTCCCCTGCACCTTTCTCAAGTTGGTGGGTCCTCATGGCTTGGAGCATCTGGAAGTCCCCTCCTGTTAGTCTCTCAGTCTCTGGTCCGTACGGCGTGCAGTGTGAACCCTGTAGGGTCGGTATTCCGTTCCGGTCCCTGGTTCTCCCGTTACTGCTGGTGCCCCTGGATTTCTAAGGTCAGTGAGGTCCTGGATGGTGCCCTCACTGTGCTGATTTTATCAGGTCTGCCTGGAGCGTTTGCCTGTCCTAAGGCTCTGTACCCCGTCGGTGCTATGGTTCTGGAGCACTCCACCGTACTCCACCGGCAACCACACGCCTGTGCCCTCAGGTCCCCGTCACACACCCGTGTCAGTGCAGTTATGTCCGTTCTCTCTCACGTCCACTTACTAACTGTCTAAATGTCAGTTCCCTCCCACCTGGTTGTCATCCAGTAGACTGGATTGGCTCCACCCCTGGGTAGCCATTCATTGGATCCAACTCTAGTCCATTACCAGTCTGTGGATGGGGGGGGGGAACTGGGTTTTAATGTGTTTTGCTGTTACCGGCACTGGTCTTCAAGGTCCCTGTGGGTAGGCCCTGCATTGTTGACAGGATGCAGTACCTTGATGGGTTCAGGGGCGCTACACTAACATGCAAAAAAATGGAATTAAAAGGGTTCAAAAAGTCATATAAAAAAAGGATATTACTTAAAACGTCAACTCGTCTCACAAACAATAAAACCAGTCAACTTCATATCGACACTAACTTACATACTATTGTCCCTCTTGTTTTTAATTAATTCATCTTACATTTTTCATTCTTTCTGGTTAGCTTTTTTAGGTGATTAAAAAAAAGTTATGTTTTATCTACGTTAGAGACCCCTATTTAAAATACAGTGAATCCATAGTTACCACTTTGGGGGCAATTAACCCTAACAATATTTTTCATTTTTGCCTCTACACTTTTTAACAGCCATAACTATTTTACTGTCCTCTGACTTGACTGCAAGAAGTTTTGTTTTATATTGGAGAAATTGTATTATTTTTTTTAGCACTGCTTTGGGGTACATATCAATTTTCATATTTTATATTTTTGAAAATATTTAGAAAAATTTATCCTTTCCTTTACTACTTACTACTTAGTGTTGGTAGGTCACAAAAATACATTTAAAATTGTGTGTGTAATGTAAAAAAAATGTGGAAAAGTTCACAGGGTATGAATACATTTTTAAGGCATGGTATAAATATGATGCTTTCTCCATCTGCACTTTAGGTTTCAGCCTTACACACAGATGGTACAGCTTCTGTTTTCAAAATGGCCACCCGTGGACATCCATTAAGCTATATAGTTGGGAATAAATATGAAACCAGTGCTTAAATATAGTTAACCCACTTAAAGAGGACATTTCATCAATTTTTCATGTTGAGCTGTGACACTCAATATAATAGTCGCTAAAGAGCGGAATAAAATGTTTTATTTTTATTCATTATAAATCTTCTCTGTTGCAAAGATATTAGCAAAGTATTTATCACCAAATGGGTAAATGTTTGCAAAGTCCAAGTGGGTGCTATCAGATAGTTTTCGCTGGGGTGAACACTGACACTGGAAGGCCCTTGTACAAGAACAGTATTTGGAGCATCCCTCACTTAAATGCAAAATCTACAAAAGTCATAATATACTGATATCTTTTATTCAGCTCTGAAGCCACTGACATGGCCAGTTTGACGTGAAAAATTTGATAAAACATCCTCTTTGAAGTGGACCTTTCATCAGTGAGAGGCCGGCGTCACACTTGCGAGTGACTCGCGTGAGAATTGAGTTGCAACAACCGACATGACTTGGTGCTCTCCAGACAGGATCATGCCAGCCAGGTGATGCAACTCGATTCTCACGCGAGTCACTCTCAAGTGAGACACTAGCCTCAGTATGGTAAACTAGCTACATTATGTCATAGTGGCTGCAGAGATGAATAAAAAGCAGTTTTTATTTTGTAATTTCTCATACAGGGAAATTAGGTGACAGAGTTGTGATACTAATTTTTGCAAAGACCAAGGGGGTGTAAGCAGAGATTGTTATCTGGGGGTGGTGTAAAAACGTAAGACACTCTGCTATACTGCACCATTATATCTATACAGAACAGCAATCTGATTTTTCTATGGATCTCACATTTGACTGTATCAACATCTTAAAGGCATATTCCTACTCAAAAATCTATTGTGTCTGATGAAGGCCCAAATATAGAGGTTGAAAAGTAACACTTTTTGGATTTCTTTGATTGCCTGTATAATAAAGACCTTAAATTAATTTTGGTGTACCAAGTTTTTTTCTGCATGTAATGACACAAAACTCTACTCTACTCCCCTTCTCCACACTGACAGTGCAGTGAGAGGAGAGCTGCAGAGGTGGTTGTAATGACACAAAGCTCTGCTCTACGCAACTTCGCCACATTGACAGTGCAGTGAGAGGACAGCTGCAGAGATGATTGTAATGACACAAAGCTCGGCTTTACTCCCCTTCCCCACATTGACATTGCAGTGAGAGGAGAGCTGCAGAGGTTGTTGTTATTGCACAAAGCTCGGCTCTACTTCACAGCCCCAGGCACAAATCTCTGCTAACGCCCAATTGGTCTTAGCAAAAATTAGCATAGAATCTTTACAAGCTAATATCTCAACATTGGACATGAGAAATGAAAAAATTTAAATGTATTACTTAGCTTCGCAACCACAATTCCATAACGTAGCCAGTTTACAATGCTAAAATGAGGGAAAGGTCTTCTTTGAATTTGCTTTTTTATCTTGGTCTCTCTCTCCTGACAATATTAGGGTAATCAAAAACTAATAAAAATGTGGGTTTCGATCAGCCTCTAAAAACACACATATGCATGTTTTTCATGAAATCAGAATTAACCTTTCCCATTTTAGGTCAATTAGGAACCAAAATGATTTATATTTGCCAATAGCCAGGATAATGAGAGAGAGAGAAAGAGAAAAAGAGAGAATTTTTTAAAGTATTTTTATTACTTTTTGTAAAGTCAAAAATGTACATAAATGACATTAGTATTTGGTATCATTGCCCTTAAACTGTATGACTTGAGTCAAACATTTTGGATATCCTTCCACAAGCTTCTCACAATGGTTGATAGATATTTGGGCCCATTCCTCCTGACAAAACTGATGTAACTGAGCCAAGTTAGTAGGTCGCCTTACTCGCACCTTTCTTTTTACAGCTTTGCCATACATTTTCAATAGGATTGAGATCGGGGCTTTGTGATGGACACTCCAAAACATTGACTTTGTTATCCTTAAGCTAAGTTTACTTTGTAAACAGTTTGGCAGTATGCTTCGGGTCGTTGTCCATTTGGAAGACCAATTTCTGCCCAAGCTTTAAGTTCCTGGCTAATGTCTTGAGATGTTGTTTCAGTATTGCCACATAATCTTTCCTCATGATGCCATCTATTTTGTAAAGTGCACCAGTCCCTCCTGCAGCAAAACAACCCCACAACATGATGCTGCAACCCCCATGTTTCACAGTTAGCATGGTCTTCTCAGGTTTCAAAGCTTCTCCCTTTTACCTCCAAAAGTAACGATGGTCAGTATGGCCAAACAGTTAAATTTTAGTTTCGTCAGACCATACGACATGTCTCGAAAAATTAAGGTCTTTGTTACTGTGTGCATTTGCAAACATTAATCTAGCTTATATAAGTTTTTTTTGGAGTAATGGCTTCTTCCTGGCAGGGTGTCCTTTCAGCCCCCGTTGATACAGTACTCCTTTCACTGTGGATAATGACACACCCTTACCAACTTCCGCCAGCATCTTTACAAGGTCTTTGCTTTTGTACGTGGGTTGATATGCACAGGTTTGACCAAACAACGTTCTTCTCTGGTATACAGAACCCGTCTCCTTCCTGAGCGGTATGATAGCTGGACATTCCCATCTTGATTGTACTTGCATATAATTGTTTGTACAGATGAATGAGGCACCTTCAGGTATCTGGAATTACACCCAAAGATGAATCAGACTTGTGCAAGTCCAGAATTCTCTTCCTGAGATATTGGCTGATTTCTTTTGACTTTCGCATGATGCTACACAAAGAAGCAGTGTGGTTTAGATGTGCATTAAAATACATCCACATATGTATCTCTAATTACTCAGATGTTGCCAATAAACCTATAAGAAGCTTCCAAAGACATTACATCATCATATCGGCTGTCCCATATTGTTTAAAGTACTCTTAAGGCCACTTTACACGCTGCGATATCACTATCGATATCGCTAGCGAGCGTACCCGACCCCGTCGGTTGTGCGTCATGGGCAAATGTCTGCCCGTGGTGCACAACATCGCTTTCACCCGTCACACAGACTTACCTTCCCTGCGATGTCGCTGTGGCCGGCGAACCGCCTCCTTTCTAAGGGGGCGGTTCGTGCGGAGTCACAGCGACATCACACGGCAGCCGTCCAATAGAAGCGGAGGGGCGGAGATGAGCAGGCGGAATATCCCGCTCAGCCCCTTCCTTTCTCATTGCCGGTGGACGCAGGTAAGGAGATGTTCGTCGTTCCTGTGGTGTCACACATAGCGATGTGTGATGCCGCAGGAACGGTGAACAACCAGCGGCATGCACCACCAACGATATTATGAAAAGGAGCGACATGTCAACGATCAACGATTTTTGACGTTTTTGCGATTGTTGATCGTCGCTCCTAGCTGTCACACGCTGCGATGTTGCTAACGACGCCGGATGTGCGTCACAAACACCGTGACCCCGACGATATATTGTTAGCGATGTCGCAGCATGTAAAACACCCTTAAGTGTGTGTAAACTTTTGACTTTGCAGAAACAAATAGAAATGTCTTAAGACGTTCTCTCTCTCACTCTCATTATTCTGGCATTTGCCAAATAGAAATAATTTTGGTAATCCTATGTGACCTAAAACAGGAAATTCCATGTCAAATTTCATGTCAGATAGTGAGAAAAAATGCATGTGTTTTTTTATAGTGTATGTAAACTTTTAGTTTCAACTGTATATAATATATATATTATTTTTTTAACCAAAAAAACAAAATCACATCCCCAACATCGGTAATGGCCGTGTGTTACAGCTAGGACCTGCCTCTATCAATCGCAGGTAGAGCAGAACTCCTCCAGTGTTAACCTGTTATATTCCGCTATCAAACTAATGGGGGTACTCCATTCTATGTGTCCATCAGCGCTTAGTTGACATGATTTCGGGGCGCCGATGGAGTGCTATGACAGCCGGGAGTCTGCTGAAGACTCCATACTTGTCATTGTGGAGCTCACTTGAAACCTTGCCTGTGACTGGACTTGAAAGGAAATCATAATTTTTGCTATATACAAAAATACTATGGCTGTGTATACTGTGTATAGCACAAATGATCAGACGATCACAGGTTCAAGTATCCTAAGGGAAATAATAAATGATGTGAAAAGTTAAAGAAAATGTTTTTAAAAACAATGATAAAATAAAAAAAAACGTTCAAATCACTTAATTTTTCCCTCGTTAAAAATAAACATAAAAAACCCCAAATGTGCTATTACCACCATCTAAGCTATCAAAATATAAAAATAATTAACCCGACTAGTAATCACAGGAAAAAAAAATTCAAAAACACTAAAATGACATTTTATTTAGTCAATGCAATACCACAAAAAAAAAAAATGCTGTAATAAGCTATCAAAATGTAAATAAACCTTTCTGCTTGAAAGTTTCACTGAATATTTAGACAGACCTTTATGTTTCTCATAGTTTACTGACATTTCAATTTACCTGGTATGATGCTCTTCTCATTTTATATTTTCTTTATTTGGCTCCCATCCTCGTTAGTCACTAGATTTCTCTACCAGTCATTCCGCGCAGCCCTTTGTTTTCGTCACCCCCCACTCTGTTATGTTTGCTCCAACTCCCTCAGCATCTATAGCAATGCTCACACTGGGTACAGCACATACTTCTTAGCAGTATTTGTAACAATAACCCTGTGTGCCTGATATTTTTACCTCTGCACATAAACTGCTGACTGTGTATTCCTTGGCTTAAACACTTTTTCACACAGATGGGGGCCAGCAGCCTCTCTCTTCCCTTCTCTTATTTTTCTTTCCGCAAAATAACATCATTTTAATCATTTCTTGGCTGTGGTGCTTTGAATAAAGCCAATACTAACAATATATAGAAAATAAATCCTCTTTTTTTTAACCAGCTTAGCTACACAGCATACATAGAAATCACAAGGCCACATAACAAAAATCCTAAATGCCCCCCTCCTGCACTCCCAAAAAATAAAATAAAAAAATAAATGGTGAAGTGCGCAGAATTATATCTCCTAACTTTTATAAACAGGGAAATGTGAATGGCAGAGAAAGATGTATTATGCCCTTATTGGAGCCCCTAAAATCCTTTGTGTTCTCACCCACGATACCCCTTTCATGGCCATTATAGAGTATATTACTCCCAAAAATGTCCCTACACACACATGGAGTATGATATCCCCACAGTAAATCCCCCGTCAGTCCACCACACATGTATATTATACTGCCCCCACAACCCTCACTCAGTATAATGGCCCCAACTTAGTATGATACCACCATAGTCACCCACACAGTATTACAATACTATAGTTCCCACAGCCACCCACACAGTAACATGGCACTTGGTAGGATGCTTCCACAGCCCCTACTCAGTATGATGACGCCTCATTCAGTATGATGCCCTATAACCCCCACTCAAAATGATGCCTCTATAGCTCTCCACTCAGAATAATGACCCCATATCCCGTCCACCCCCTACTCAGCATGCTGCCCTTACAGCCTACCCCTGGTCAGTATACTGGACCAAACAGCACCTCATTCAGTATGATGGTTCCACACATCCCCTCACTCAGTATGATGGCTCCCACAGACTCTCACTCAATATGATCCCCTCACTGCCCTTCACTCAGTATGAATTGCCTCCACAGCTCTCCACTCGGTATCATGGTGTCCACAGCCCCTCACTCTGGATGATGGCCCTCACAGCCCATCACTCAGTATAATGGCGCCCACAGGCCCCACTTAGTATGATGCTCTCATAGCTTTCCACTCAGTATGATGCCCACATAGCCTCTCACAAAATACGATGGCCTTCACAAACCTTGCCCCACTTAGTATGATGAACCCTACAGACCCCTTATACAGTCCCCCACTCTGTAAGATGGCCCACCACAGACCCATATTTAATATAATGACCCCTACAGCCCCTCACTCAGTGTGATGGCCCCCACAGCTCCCCTCCGTATGATGCCACCACAGCCCCCCACTCAGTATGATGGCCCCCGCAGACCCACACTTAGTATGATGGCCCGTATAGTACCTTAGTATGATGGCCCCACAGCCCCTCAATTAGTATGATGCCCCCACATGCTTTTACTTAGTATAATTTACCCAAAACCTCTCACTGTGTCTAATATACCCACAGACTTCAACTTAGTATGATGGGCACTACAAGTACAGAATAAAAAAAACCAAAACACTATTTTGTGAATTTGTGCGGGGTGAGGATTCTACACAGTAGGTGCTTTGCACTAATGTCAACGTGCGAGCAGAGTCCTGAGTCTCAGAGGTACAGGTGCAGACTGAATGGTGGATCATAGAGCCCCTGTTGCTACAATGGACGTAATGTGTCTGAGAGTTTTTAACAAATTGTATATAATTCATCCCCTAGGGAACACATTTTGCCCATAAATTTAATCTTTAATATTTTAACAGGCTGGAAAGAGGCAATGAAAATGCACATACTTAATATCCATTAAATGGGTTTTCTTATTTTCTATCTTCAGGAACACACCATTACCCTGTCTCGTAGCTTCCTTCTTGCCAGGGGGAATGGTGGCACCTGCAGATGGACAGTTGTGGCTACTGGACAGAAATGTCCTCTCTCTCATTATTAAAGAATCGGATGAGCAGAGCACTGAAGCCGGACGGATCCAGCAATTCATCTAAATTCAGAGTAGCACTTGTATACTCTGCAGCATAAAGTATGCAAGTGAGTCTATGTCTGTTTCTGAGTACTTTTCCTGGCTCACTCATATAAGGGCAATGGTTAAGAAGGCAAGAAATATGGACCCCCAACGTAAGCACAGAGGATTATATACTGTAAGCAAAAGTTATAAATTATCAGATTTAGCTGTATTCATGTTGATAATCAAAAATTACTTTAATTAGATAATATTTATATACGTGCCTCCTCAATTGGTAATTTTGTGAAGACATCTTGTGTCAGGGAAGCAATTCTTTCCTACTATTTAAAGCATAACCATCGTTTTTATTTTTCTTTCATGAATCAATAGTATACATGAAAATAACCAACTTTGTAATATATCTTAGCAGACAAATCTCCATCTTTCTCTGCCAGAATTGATCATCAGAAGTCATCATCAAAATTCTCAATTCTGAGGTAAAATCTGTTTTCAGTGAAGACTTTCCCATTACTGAGATAGGCGATGCAGTTGCTACTGAGGAGATTACGCTTTAAGTATTCCCTTTCTTGTATAAATTAAAAGGGGTGGTTCACCCATATTTTTTATTGTCTAGTTCGATACTATATTGAGAAACAATGTTTCTCTCAAATACCTTGTGTTGGCAATAGTGCCTGTGAGAGGCGCTATTGCAGACCGCTGTTCCCGCTCCAGTGACGTCCCCATCAAGTGCTGCACACGTCACATCCGTGCAGCCAGCTAAATTCTTGCAGACTCGCAGAGCACATCTGCTTCCTCCTCCTCCTCCGTCCTCCTCCTCCTCCCTCTTAGCACAGCACAGCGCATCTCTTGCTTGCAGCATTCTGCTGTGAGGGAGGAGGGAGCAGGGCACAGATGGGCTGTGACAGCGGTGAAGAATTTAGCTGGCTTTCTATTATATATGTACCGCTCTATGTGTCCTACTGTCTCTAATGCATAAAACAAGAAAAAATTCTACTCAACTTCCATGCACTCCCACGTAGCTCGGCGTCCTCTGTAGCCAGCACACAGTGGCCGGCAGCTGACATCAGCGTGCACACCACATCGCATAACGTCCCTGTCAAGTTCCATCTTCCAGTCACGGTACCACCCAGTGGCATAACTAGAGTTCGATGGGCCCTCGTGCAAGGGCCCCCCCCTTGGGGTACAGGATGATTACGCTGACACTTGGCTCTTTTCCTCAGCACCCAGATTTCCCATGCTCCAATATCTCTTTTTCCCTCAGTACTCAGCTTTCCATTTTCTGATATCTATCTTGTCCTCAGCACCCAGGTTTCCAATGCTCTGCTATACAACTTTCCCTCAGCACCCAGATTGCCCTCAATATCAGAGCATGGGAAAGCTGGGTGCTGAGGGAAAAATGTATAGCAAAAACATGGGAGTGTGTGGCGCCTTGGACAAGCCAGGGGCCACAGAGAACAACACCTACACAACCCACACTCCCGGTCAGGCACACCGAAGTCAGACACAAACCCTTGTTGCCTTCCTCCAGGGGCTGATGTCCACACCAGGGGGGTGGGCCAGACGGTTGGCCCCGCCCACCGAGGAGTACACAGTCCTGGAGGCGGGAAAAGTGAGCAGATCAGTTTGAGAGTGGAAAGTGGAAGGAAGGAAAGTGGTAGTAGAGCAGACTGAAGTTGGTCCGGGTGTGTGGCCCGGACGGATCAGCAAGGTTGGCAGACGGTGGTGACCGTCTGCAGGAGTGGCCTATTGGAGCTAACCGTAAGGACCGTGGACGGGCGGTGGCCCGGCGGTACCGGACCGGTATGCAAAGAGAAGCCAGCACCATCCGGCAGGGGCTTACGGACCCCGGCAAGGCTAGGAGTCGCCGTGAATTTGCCAAATCCGTTAGTGAAGGGAACCTCCTGGGTTTCCCAGCAGCCAAGTCCCGACAGAAGGCAACCGTCCAACCGAGAGAGGGAAACACAGTCACCGCCAAGGCTAAAGTTCCCAGGGCCAGAGCCTGCGGGCAAAAGGGGCTCTTCCAGCACCCATCCAAGCTGGGGAGCGGGTTACCGGTGGGAACCCATTGTAACCGTTACACTACATAGGTGCAGGGAAAGGCAGTCACCATCAACCTGCCGGGAGAAACAACACCGCAGCCGTCTGTGGGACCCGTCCATCCAGCCGTGTGTGTTACCGAGAACGGTGTCCTCATCATTGGCTGAGTGAGTACCACCGTGCCGTGTGCGGCACAGCGCTGCCCCCGCACCTCACCAGGTCCCGTAACCCGCCTTCCATCCATCCCTACTCCATCACCGGGCCCCGGGACAACCAACCCCCTACCCATGGAAGGGAGAACTAACATCAAAGCTGCTCCCTGTCACCGCTCCCGGGATCCCCGTCCAGAGCAGCGGTGGTGTCACCAACTTCACCACAACCATGGGTGGCGTCACAGACAATCTCAAATCCCCACAATCAATCCCCACCCTTTTCACTCACGGGCGAGGAGCGCCGCTCGAGTCCCCGGGATCCGGCCCACCGCTCGAGCCACCACCGAGCAGCCGCAGCAGCCGCAGCAGCCGCGGCCGGACCCGAGCAGTGGGAGAGCGCAGCATCCCCTCCTCCGCCCGCGACAAGTGTATAGTGCTAATGTTGCGGGCAGGGGACAGACCACGGCAAGGGGCTGCTCAGGATGCTCGTATCCGGGATTGTGCCTGTGGCTCGAGTGGCAGCCGGATCCGGGCGCGAGCAGCCTTCCGCTGCCCACAAGTGAATAAGGGGGTTATGTACAGGGGAGAGTTTGTCAGTGATGCCACCCGTGGGTTGCGGTGATAGTTGGCGACACCGTCGCTGACTTGATATGGGGTACCCAGGGCTGATGGAGTCGGGCATCAGGATGGTATCCCCTCCACGGGTAGGTGAGGTTTTGTCCCGGGGCCCAGGTGTAGGTTGGTGTAGGTTAGAGTGCTGGGACACCGTCTGCAGGCTGGACCGGATGATACCGGTGTACTCACTGTTGTTGAATAATTCACACAGAGTCCAAGTAGTAAACCAAATGCCGGATGCCGGTAGCCTCTGGAGGGGTGTGCTTGGGTCCTGCACACCGGTGAGCAGAGCAAGGGCCCTTCCTTCTGCACTCTAATTTTGTGTCTTGTGTGTTGACTAGTCTGCATGGAACCAGAACAGTCCACTCCCGGTGTCTTTGCTGTGGGAGCTGTGGCCCACGAGATTTTTGCCCTTTTTAGTAATAATTCTGCTTTTTTAGTATCTGAATTGTAAAAATGCCACACGCACACATTCACACAAATTCAGACGTACACTAGATTTTTATATACTGTATATGTGAGCATTTTGTACACACTGTATATACAAAGAAATAGGAAAGTTGGATGTCTGACAGCAAACCATGAAGATGAGGAGACCCAGCCACCATCACAGGACAGGGGTGAGACATATCAGCTACAGGGCAGTGGGGGAGGGGCCGGACAGTGCAGCTGTGAGGGCAAATAGGAGGATAGAATAGGGGGCTGGTGGAGGGGTTAGGAGAGTGCATCTATGAGAAGTAAATAGGAGGATAAAAGAGGAGAGTGTGAAGGAGAGTGCAGCTGTGGGGGACGGGTGCAGGAGAGTGCAGCTGTGGGGGAGGGGGAAGAAGAGTGCAGCTGTGGGGGAGGAGGGAAGGAGAGTGCAGCTATGAGGAGTAAAAAGGAGGATAGAAGAGGGTAGTGGGGCTAGAGTCATCATTCAAGGAGCTCCAGTATTCACTTCAGGTCACATTGTGTTCCTCTGGAGCCTCCCCCTCCCACTACTACCAACTACAGAGCTATGGCAGTGCAGGAGAGAGGGATAAAATCTCCTCAGAAATCGCTCATATTTCTTCAGCACTTCCTGCACAGGCCTGAGACTCCACAGCAGCCCTGTGCTGGTGGGCGGGGCTTACTCCTGTGAGGCTCCGGAGCAGTGAGTGCAGGGCATGGCTGTACTGCAGAGGAGACAATGATCAGCATTTCTCCCCTCTTCTGATGAATTGAACTTGCAGCATATGAGCTGCATGCTGGAGGAGAGACTGTCAGGGGGCCAGCGGGGGATCCATCGATTTCCAGGTGGGCTACACCATCGCCCAGCAGATGCACAAAGCTAGCGGCCGAGTAATCACTGTATCCATAAGCCCGCCCACTTCAGCATCGGCTTCAGTGGAAAGAGGTGAGCGGGCTTATGGACGTGGAGAGCAGAAGGCTCCTGAAGTCTCCTAGGTGGCAGACGTTGGTCTGGCCTGGTAGGAGGAAGAACACCGGTCGCAGGGGATCGTGTCAAGGGGCACGGATTGGAGGGCAGCTGGCAGCCTTGAGCCATCTCCGGGCAGGGGCCAGGGCACGACGGGATACGCGGACCCTTGGCCAGGAGGTAGCTTCAAGCGTCCTGGTAATTTACCCGATGGGGTTGAAGTCTTCAAGATTCATCCCTCACCCGCTCCAAAATCGGGGTACTAGCGCACCAATGGGATAGGACTTTTCCCAAAAACACAGTCTATCAAATCCAAAGCGTGAACCCTGAGAGCAAGCTCACTTCATTAGCCATGCGAGTGAGAGGGACCCAAATAGTTCCATACTATAGGGTCCAACAGTGAGAAGGTGCCACGGAAAAAGTCAAAGGCTAACAAGCAACACCAAGGGCACGGATCCAAGCGTGCTCCCTCCTGGCTGCAGCGGTGCTCAGAATTCTGGTTTACAAGCTGTCGGTGTCAGTATTCTTGGACTGAGTGAGTACGCAGAGACCCTTTCCCTTCCCAACGGCACCCCTTCACTGCCATCACCGGGCCCCGGAGCACACAACCCCCTACCCACGGAAGGGTTAAACACCTTGCTGCCATACCACCGCCACCGGGCTCCCCAACAGCAGCGGTGGTACTCCACCTTACCACGCACCGTGGGTGTGGCGTCACGAACTTCCAACTCCCCTGTACATACTCCCTTTTTCAAACTCAAGTGTCCGCACGAACCCCCAGGTCCGGAGACCTCTCGAGCCACCGCGGTTCCGGATCCGTGCGGCTCGGCCGCTGACACGGGAGCGGTACACTTCCAGCTACTGTTTGACTGGCAGTGTGCGTTGCATTTCAGCTGGATGTGCACCTTCAAACGCACATCTAGTTGAAGTAGGTGTAGCAGTTGGCAGGCTCCCTGCACCCCTGTGCCCCCCCTCTTTGCTGTTGCTCACCAGTCCCCATGCGCCATTAATGGCAATCAGGCCTTGATGGTGCCTCTAGTTTTGAGATTTATTCAGTTAGAGAATGACAGAATGGGTGGGACAAGCTGTTCTAATCTGTCATGACACACTGTGCTTTTCTGGAGCCAGGATTTCCCATACTCACCAAATCACAGCATTTGTATTTTTAGGTTGTGCTCTCCATTCAGACTGTCATTCACTAAAAGCAAACAGTGCATTTTAGAAAGTAGAAACTTGCTGAAACTCTCTTTTAGTCGTCAGTATTGGATTTCCTGTCCATTACTGACAAACAAAAATACAATTTAAATGGAGCTACTTCCCAGACGTTAATGTAGAATTGCATAACTAGAAATTCCCTAAGATAAAGCTATTATCAGAATCGGATAACTTGTCAGAATAACTTGAGAATCACCCCACAAATACAGTAGCTCGATAGACTGCTACAAACAAACTCCCCAACAGCATCCTCATTTACCAAAAGACCCCTCCTGGTTAATCAATGTTCAAATAAAATACAAGACTCATTTACTTTTCACGGATGGGGTCGGCCACAGCTTTATTACTTTGTTCTTATAACCAAATCTTTAACCGTAACTCATGAACATCTGGAACCCGAAACGGTATGCATCAACGGACGTACAGTGGGAAAGTCCATCTTCTGCTCCTTGTCCTCCATATTGATCAAATTACCAGCAGCTGTGACTTGTTCCTTCATTCTATAACATAAAAAAATATCATTAACGTGTACCTCTTTATCCATCTTTATCCTATGACCATTGAAATAGGGGAAGGGAGGGCGGGCCGCTCAATTACAGGTGCTTGTGAAGTAGCGGGTAAAGATCAAGGACGGGTATTATATATATATATATATATATATATATATATATATATATATATACAGGATATATATATATACAGGGATCAGATCATATTCAAATAGCCCGGGGAGGGGACAGAGGAGGAGAGATACAGATGCATAATAGGGATACTGCACTCCCCTGGCCATATGTGAAGTTGACCAGCACTTTAACCCCTGCAACATGGGGAAAGAGAGTAGGGTAACTTCAACCAACACTTCAACTCTGCCTTAGCAGCCCCAGAACCCCTACCCTTTTCAGCTTCTGGTCCTCAAGGCTATTAAGACCAAAACCCCCCAACAGCAACCTCATTTCCCAACAGACCCCTCCTCATTAATCGATGTTCCTATAAAACTTGAGACTCATTCATTTTTAATGGATCAGCTACAGCTTTATTACTTTCTTCACATAAACAATTCTTTAAAAGTAAGTAATGAACATCTGGAACCCGCCACGGTATGTACCACTGGACTTCAGCTCCTTATACTTTATATTGATCAAATTTACCTCCACGAAGGGGCTTGTATAGACCTACACTGAGCCTTAGCGCTCTCAGCAACAAGAGAGCCTTCTCATCCCCGCCCTGAAAGCCTGATAAAAATATATTGAGTTCTATATCATTCAAGTGAATCCTGTCTTGACCCATCAACCGACAGCTGTCTGTAACGAATAACCTTTGATCTGACGAAGCAGATCCCTACCACATCTCCAGCTCCTTGTCATGTAACCTGAGGAATTATCTCTGACCATGCTAAAATCATTTCTTGGTAAAAAACGGCAATCCACTCCAGGTCGTAGTACATCAATGTCATAAGCTCTGCCATTTTTAGAAAACATAAGTTATTTCCTTTTGCATGCACTACCAAAATTATTGGGGAGCTGGTGATCCTACTTATTTCCAGGTAAGAACTGGAACCATGTGAGACATTGGATTTATCGCGGGCGGAGGAGGGGACGCTACGCTCACCCACTGCTCGGGTCCGGCTGCTGCTGCTCGGTGGTGGCTCGAGCGGTGGGCCGGATCCCGGGGACTCGAGCGGCGTTCCTCGCCCGTGAGTGAAAGGGGGTGGTGTGGTTTGGGGATATTGTCCGTCACGCCACCCACGGTTGTGGTGAGGTTGTGACACCACCACTGCTCTGGACGGGGATCCTAGGAGCGATGACAGGGAGCAGCTTAGTTGTTGTTCTTCCCCTCCATGGGTAGGGGGGTTGGTTGTCCCGGGGCCCGGTGAGGGAGGAATGGCAGGCGGGTTACGGGGCCTGGTGAGGTGCAGGGTCACCGGGGCAGCGCTGTGCCGCACGGCACGGTGGTACTCACTCAGCAAGTAATTCACACAGAGTCTCTGGTCAAACAAACGGCTGGATGGATGGGTCCCACAGGCGGCTGCGGTTGTTCTCCTCCCGGCAGGTTGATGGTGACTGCCTTTCCCTGCACCTGTGTTGTGTTTACGGTTCCAATGGCTTCCCACCAGTAACCCGCTCCCCAGCTTGGATGGATGCTGAGGGAGCCCCTTTTGCCCGCAGGCTCTGGCCCTGGGAACTGTAGCCTTGGCGGTGACTGTGTTTCCCTCTACGGTGTGAGCTGTTGCCTTCAATCGGGTCTTGGCTGCTGGGAAACCCCGGAGGTTCCCTTCGCTAACGGATTTGACCGGTTTTATGGTGACTCCTAGCCTGGTCGGGGTCCGTAGGCCCTGCCGAATGGTGCTGTCTTCTCTTCACTCCCCTATCCGGTACCGGCGGGCCACCGCCCGTCCCCGGTCCGTACGGTTCACTCCAATCAGCCTCTCCTGCAGATGGTCACCACCGTCTGCCAACCTTGCTGGGTGCCCGGGCCACACATCCGGACACGGTCAGTCTCCTCTCCTACCACTTCACAGTCCTTGAGGCGGGAAAAGGAGTCAGATCAGTTAGGGAGAGTGAAGTCCTCGGTGGGCGGGACCAACCGCCTGGCCCACCCCCTGGTGTGGACATCAGCCCCTGGAGGAAGGCAACAAGGATTTGTGTTTGACTTCGGTGTGCCTAGCCGGGGTGTGGGGTGTGTTGGTGTAGTACCTGTGACGACCTGGCTTGTCCAGGGCGCCACAGATTCCTCTCCAAAAAAACTCGACAATCCTAATATCTTTCCATTGGGTCTGCATGTGGCCCTCTGAGCTGCCCAAAAAATATAGGAATGTCCCAGGAACCATATCGTAGGGAGCCACTGACCTGAAAAGGAAGCAAATTAATTCATAAGCTCAGGATGAATGTAACTCACAAAACAATCAGATTTCCAGCACCCAATTTTCTTTACATTCCCAATGGACATGCCCACCCTTGCCACTTCTGTGGTACTAATTGGGAAACAATGAGTACTATAATCTTCCAGTTGTACACCTGCAACCATCAAGTAGTGTCCCAAAATAGCGTGAAATGGAAAGGTAAACCATCATGGTGGGGAAGAAAATGAACACGACTCTGCTGAAATGATAGATAATTTTGACTTTATGAGAAGTGCAAACTGTACTGTCAATCCCTATCAGCAGGATCCATACGTCCCAATTGTACTGGTCAGTTTTAGAGTAGCGAATGATTATGTGAAAGGAACCATTTCGGCTATGAAGTCATCCTTTAGCAAACCACCTGCTATGACCCTTGAATTGGCCACCAGCTCTGTCACCCACAGTATCCCAATGAATGCTAAACAAAATGCCATGCTGCACATGGTTGCTTCAAATTCATGGTCTCCCCAACAACTATATGATATGAAGTAACGGCATTCCCTTCTAACGTGCTCCTTCTTCCAACCCTTCAATGCCTGCTGGATAACAAACACCTTTGTCAAATCTCCAATACCCAACAAATGAAAGTGAAAATTTATGCTGTTCATTTTATGTCTCGCTATGAAGTATGAGAACCCACCAGTTGCAGGAAGTACTGCATAAGACGCTTTTCGATGTCCGTTTGGTCCATCAGCCATATATTTCCACTGGCCATACCCAGGGCCGGATTAAGGTTGGTGGGGGCCCCTGGGCAGAAAATCTGGTGGGGGCCCAATAACGTTAACATTTTAACCATAACAGTAGAGCACGAACTGTAGCATTTAGATATAAATACTGCACCTCAGTCTCACATTCCCCCTCCTCAGCATACTGTGCCCTCCATACTGTGCCCTCACACTGGCCACCATGCCGCCCCTTCTCTATACTGCCTACCTCCTTCACTATCCAGTCACTATACTGCACCTTAGCCTTGCATTCCCCTCCGCAGCATACTGTGCCCTCCATACTGTGCCCTCACACTGGCCCCCATGCTGCCCCTTCTCTATACTGCCTACCTCCTTCACTATCCAGTCACTATACTGCACCTTAGTCTTGCATTCCCCTCCGCAGCATACTGTGTCCTTCATACTGTGCCCTCACACTGGCCACCATGCTGCCCCTTCTCTATACTGCCTACCTCCTTCACTATCCAGTCACTATACTGCACCTTAGTCTTGCATTACGGGGCGGCACGGTGGCTCAGTGGCTAGCACTGCAGTCTTGCAGCGCTGGGGTCCTGGGTTCAAATCCCACCAAGGACACCATCTGCAAGGAGTTTGTATGTTCTCCCCGTGTTTGCGTGGGTTTCCTCCGGGTACTCCAGTTTCCTCCCACATTCCAAAGACATACAGATAGGGACTCTAGATTGTGAGCCCCAATGGGGACAGTGTTGCCAATGTATGTAAAGTGCTATGGAATTAATAGCGCTATATAAATGAATAAAAATTATTATTATTATTATTATTATTATTATTATTAATATACACATTATTATATACCATCTGATGTGTGTACACAGTATATCACACTACTCTGTACACTGGATGCGGTATACCATGTACACAGATATACAATCCTCTGCACTGATCACACCTGGGCCTACAGGACAGGATGTAACATATTCTAAATGTAATATGGGCCATATAGTGTAATGTGTGCTGCAGGCTCAGATGTGATCAGTGCAGGATTCTGTGTAGTGCTGTCTGTGCTGGAGATCAGTGGGAGTTATTGCAAGGGAGAGATGAGGCTGCAGCCGATGACCCGGCACTGACAGCCCGACCTGATCTGCTGCAGTTCAGACTCCGGCAATAACTCACAATGATCCCGGGCAGAGCTGCCGCTGACACTATGGAATCCGGTCTGGAGTTATCAGCGGCGTCCTGCTCCCTCCTCACTGCAGCCTCCTGCCCGGCCGGCACCATGATTAATGACCTCATACTTACCAGGATCCACTGAAACCTCCGGTCCTCCCACAAGCTCCTCTACGGCAGGAACTTAGAAGCAGCAACAGGTGCGCGGTGACGTCATCCTAGCAGACGCAGCCCACAGAGCGTGCAG
Organism: Anomaloglossus baeobatrachus; assembly: GCF_048569485.1. Taxonomy (NCBI): domain Eukaryota; kingdom Metazoa; phylum Chordata; class Amphibia; order Anura; family Aromobatidae; genus Anomaloglossus; species Anomaloglossus baeobatrachus. The sequence continues at coordinate 410,511,143 of NC_134354.1, read as the reverse complement.
TGGGCGTGTCTGCAGAAAAGTGACGGCCGGGATTGAAATTCTTTAAAGGTACAGTGCGGTCCTGAACCACACTGCGGCGTTAATAAAATGGCGCCCACACTGATGGTGGTGGGGGTCCCCTCAGAAGCTCTTGTGGTGGGGGCCCCTGGGCGGGAGCCCCGTCTGCCCCGCCTATAATCCGGCCCTGGCCATACCATGCCATTCGCTCCATGCCTTACCATAATAATTCGGCTGACACCACAGAAGCTCCATCATGCATTCGTCAGGATATCCCATAGCTGTGGGGGGCAAATCATACCCTCTTTGACTGCCTCCGGCATAAGACGACGAAATTCCTGTCAATTTAAACGCGACAGAGCACCAGCACAAACAATCTTAACTCCAGTTATGTGGCACACGCCAAAAAAAAGTTATACTATAAACAGCGAAAAACCAAATGTCTAAGTAAAGTCAGTACTGATGCTGATGAAATATTATTGATGCAATGAACTACATGCAGGTTATGTGTCCAGAAACAAACTTTCCTTTTGCTAATCTCCGAGCTCCTTAATTCCTCTACTACTATTATGTGAAATAATTCTAAAATAGTAAGGTTCATACAAATGTCATACTTGTACCATTCCACCAGTCAACTAGCAACACACCAATCTGAACCAAAAACGTCACCGAAAACTGCTGAACCAGCTGCGTCAGTGTGTGAGTGCTGATATTGCTGATACTCCAGCTGCAGTGCCTCCTCCTGTCCACCAGAGGGATGTTTGCTCAGTCTTAGAGGAGGACTCTGTGAGAAGAAAAGGACAGGATGTGGGAAGCATAGGGAGTTTGAGGGAGACACTGGTGTGTGGTGGCTGCCTGTCCCTGCACTGGTCTCATATCCATGTACTGCTGGCACAGCCTACTGATTGCTGTGTGAAGAAAGGCCACACAGCTAAGTGCCTACATTCATAGACTGTTGCCAGAGAGAGAGAAAACCGTTATTGGAATTAAGCCCTGAGGTGATCTGCATCTGAGGCCTGCCTATGAGACTGTGACTTGAGCCTGAAGAGAACTGTGCCTGTGATTGTTGGTGCCATAGAGAACTGTTGTGGAGCCTGACATGGAATGGATACCCCTTTGCCCAGAGACCTTCCTGTATAAATACAGTGTAACAGTGAGTCCTGAGCTCAGGCCTGGCCTATATCTTTTTGTTTTTGCGGACAAGTGTGCACACTGACTCAGTAAACTAATATACAGTTAGGTCCAGAAATATTTGGACAGTGACACAAGTTTTGTTATTTTAGCTGTTTACAAAAACATGTTCAGAAATACAATTATATATATAATATGGGCTGAAAGTGCACACTCCCAGCTGCAATATGAGAGTTTTCACATCCAAATCGGAGAAAGGGTTTAGGAATCATAGCTCTGTAATGCATAGCCTCCTCTTTTTCAAGGGACCAAAAGTAATTGGACAAGGGACTCTAAGGGCTGCAATTAACTCTGAAGGCATCTCCCTCGTTAACCTGTAATCAATGAAGTAGTTAAAAGGTCTGGGGTTGATTACAGGTGTGTAGTTTTGCATTTGGAAGCTGTTGCTGTGACCAGACAACATGCGGTCTAAGGAACTCTCAATTGAGGTGAAGCAAAACATCCTGAGGCTGAAAAAAAAGAAAAAATCCATCAGAGAGATAGCAGACATGCTTGGAGTAGCAAAATCAACAGTCGGGTACATTCTGAGAAAAAAGGAATTGACTGGTGAGCTTGGGAACTCAAAAAGGCCTGGGCGTCCACGGATGACAACAGTGGTGGATGATCGCCGCATACTTTCTTTGGTGAAGAAGAACCCGTTCACAACATCAACTGAAGTCCAGAACACTCTCAGTGAAGAAGGTGTATCTGTCTCTAAGTCAACAGTAAAGAGAAGACTCCATGAAAGTAAATACAAAGGGTTCACATCTAGATGCAAACCATTCATCAATTCCAAAAATAGACAGGCCAGAGTTAAATTTGCTGAAAAACACCTCATGAAGCCAGCTCAGTTCTGGAAAAGTATTCTATGGACAGATGAGACAAAGATCAACCTGTACCAGAATGATGGGAAGAAAAAAGTTTGGAGAAGAAAGGGAACGGCACATGATCCAAGGCACACCACATCCTCTGTAAAACATGGTGGAGGCAACGTGATGGCATGGGCATGCATGGCTTTCAATGGCACTGGGTCACTTGTGTTTATTGATGACATAACAGCAGACAAGAGTAGCCGGATGAATTCTGAAGTGTACCGGGATATACTTTCAGCCCAGATTCAGCCAAATGCCGCAAAGTTGATCGGACGGCGCTTCATAGTACAGATGGACAATGACCCCAAGCATACAGCCAAAGCTACCCAGGAGTTCATGAGTGCAAAAAAGTGGAACATTCTGCAATGGCCAAGTCAATCACCAGATCTTAACCCAATTGAGCATGCATTTCACTTGCTCAAATCCAGACTTAAGACGGAAAGACCCACAAACAAGCAAGACCTGAAGGCTGCGGCTGTAAAGGCCTGGCAAAGCATTAAGAAGGAGGAAACCCAGCGTTTGGTGATGTCCATGGGTTCCAGACTTAAGGCAGTGATTGCCTCCAAAGGATTCACAACAAAATATTGAAAATAAAAATATTTTGTTTGGGTTTGGTTTATTTGTCCAATTACTTTTGACCTCCTAAAATGTGGAGTGTTTGTAAAGAAATGTGTACAATTCCTACAATTTCTATCAGATATTTTTGTTCAAACCTTCAAATTAAACGTTGCAATCTGCACTTGAATTCTGTTGTAGATGTTTCATTTCAAATCCAATGTGGTGGCATGCAGAGCCCAACTCGCGAAAATTGTGTCACTGTCCAAATATTTCTGGACCTAACTGTATGTATACAAGAGAGCACCGGGCACCGCTAGATCTCCCAAACATTCTCAATCCTGCAGACAGCACGGGTGCACAATCCCAGAATTAGTCCAGACCATAGATCTACTTAGTAGAAAGAAGGGCAGCAACCACCATGCTTCTGTGCAAGAGAATTTTTGATTATATATATATATATATATATATATATATATATATATATATATACATACATATACCACGCAGCAGTCACCACTACCAAACTGAATTTTACTGTGTATGTATATCTGCTAGCAGGGCCTTAGTCCCCAGGGTGCTTTCCTGTGTTGCTTATATGTGTGGGGAAAGGGCAGGGAATTAAAGGTTATGTTGAGATTGTTAATTTGTGTTCTGGTCCAGGGACAGCTCCTTACTGCACCCAGTGATTCACACCTTCTAATGCAGTGTTTCTCAACTCCAACCCTCAAGACCCACCAACAGGTCATGTTTTCAGGTTTTCCTCAATCAGATTTTCAGGATTTCCTTAATGTTGCACAGGTGATGGAATTATTCCCTGTTTAATATTGAGGAAAACCTTAAAACATGACTTGTTGGTGGGTCTTGAGGACTAGAGTTGAGAAACACTGTTCTAATGCTTCCAGAAATTCTCGGTTAGGTAAATTATTCCTGCTGATTCCTGTCCCACTGGAATCAGTCTCTGGCTCAGCACACTGATCCTGGTTTAGTATCCAGGTGTTTGTACATTTTTTGGTGTCGATATTTACTCCACATACAGGAGGTTTCCCTCCTGTTTCCCATACCGGAAATAAAGAGTTTGCAGTTAAACCTAGCCTGGTCTTGTTACTTATTTGTGGCCCGCTGTATCCTGAGAGTAACCTCTTGGTTTCACATCTTAGCGTAGTTGGCAGGATACAGCAGTGTCATGGACAAGAGCGAGGAGGGAAGCGGTCCTTCTGTATCAGCAGCACCACTGGTGGTAGTAAATCCGCCAGTTATGGCTATGGCTCCTGGGGGAAATGTGCCAGTGGCGGCGCTGTTACAATATCTGCCCAAGTATGACGGGAAAAACATGACGTAACCAGACTGGACACAATGGGTGTGGAGTGTCTTGAAAATGTGTAATTTATCTCTCGAACTGAGGGCTGAGGTAGCGTTGAATGCTTTAGAGGGAGATGCCAGATGGACTGCAGTGGTACGGCAAGAGTCTGAGAGGGACAAATTAGAGAAGGTTCTGAAATTGCTAGATGGGAACCTGGGATGCCGCACCCGAGTGGCGCAATTGCGAGCTCTCTTTTTAATCGTCCCCAGAGAAAGTACCTGATGCAGTACTCAACCACCCTGCAAGAAACTGTGAATGAACTTCGCCGCTTGGACCCTGAGGCGATGGAAGCGTTCCAGGATGTGGACCGGTTACTACGGGACCAGTTCATCACCGGCCTGGCGACAGGAACTGGTCCGGTCCACGCCAGAAATGCCCTCTTGGGATGTTTACCAGGCCAGCATTGAGAGGGAGGAGGAGTTTATGCCTGTGGCTGAGAGGGCCGTAGATAGTGCTCACACGGCAGGAAGCACGGGTCCCGCCCCTGACACTGAGACCTTGACGGAAGTAGTTCTAGTCCTGAGAGAGGAGCTGAGAGACCTGCAGTTGGAAGTCTCTAGAATCCAGAGTGGAGGGAGGCCACCTGCTGCGCTGGTTAGTTCCACGTCCGTTCAGGTGCGAGAGTCATGTGGGGGAGCTGTGCCCAAGAGCCGCAATTACACTAGACCTGTCTGCTCGAGATGCTATCAGCCAGGTCATATCGCTCACCACTGCCGGTCCAATATCACCCCAGAGGGCAGTTTGTCAGTGTCAAACTACTAGCCGCTGCCGTAGGAGGTTGAATGGCAGTGGCGTCCTCCTCACAATGCCTTCAGGGAGAAGAATGTGATCTTTACTCCAGCAGTCCCATCTTGGAGGCTGAATTCGAAGGTCAGAGGGTGAAATGCTTGGTAGATATGGGGTCGGAATGCACCATCATGCCCTGGGAGGTGTTTGAACGCTATTTTGATCAGATGATGGTTCTGAAAGATAGTAGAGTGATTCACCTTACCGCCGGTAACAATGGGCAACTGTCAGTGAAGGGGATCGTTTAGATTAGTCTGGGACTATTTGGCCAGGACATTCATCGGAAAGGAGTAGTGTTGGTGGACCACCCTCCTCATAGGGGAATGGAAGTGATGCATGGAATAAATGTCTTAAAGGATTTAGATCACCGCTTGTATGCAAGAGAGGGAGAATGTTGCATCAGTTGGTAACAAGCTGTGACCTCCAGAGGAATGCTGTCCTGGGACGTCTATTGGGTGTAGTCAGAGTGCCCTCTAGTGGTCTGGTAGTGCTAGCATCAAGATCCCCAGGTCCCCGGGCTCCAACTCTCGGCCCGGGTGACCTGTAGGCAGATGAGGGGCCACATCCCTCGGGGACACGAAAATCTCGGAATCCAGTCCCGACTCATAGATAAACCCCCATCCCTTTTGGGGGTTAAAGTGGCGTACTTGCCCTCGATAGGTCGGGCCCCGCACCCGGAAGGTAGCCTGCCGCAGGTGATTTTTTTCCTATTTTCAATCTCCTGCTTTAACTGTCATTTTTTTCGCTCCCAGTACGGAGCACGGGCTCCATGCTCCTTCTCCTGCTCAGGGACGTGGCCCACACGGATGCCCTCGGTGCCGGCTACAACCAGCTTATCACTCTGCCGAGGGCCCCATCTCTCATTGGCCTTCTCTGCCTCCCTGCAGGTACATCCCAGCTGCCCCACAGCCGGGACTGGGTACCGGGGAATGACCTGCACGGTTGCCGCTGGTGACATCTGGGTGGGCACCTCCTGTGCGGCCGGGCAGACTGCGGGAGCCGTCGCCATCTCTGCCGCCGCCGGGCAGACTGCCGGGGCCGGGGATGACGTCATCATCACTGCGGCCGGGCTCAGGGTCAGAGGGAATGTCTTCCTGACTGCAGTCCGGCGCGGGGCCGGGCAGGGTGTTGGAGTGGGGATGCTGGGAATGCCCGAGGTCCCCATTGCTGGGTCCTCTGCTTCAGACAGGACGGGTTCCGCTGCCGGTGTTTG